>NC_056746.1:1250159246-1250364246 GCF_019279795.1 Protopterus annectens
AAATAAGGTAAATGTGTTGATGTTCAAACTCATTAACTTATCTTCTGAGTTAGCGCAACGCTAGCACTATGCTATTTATGGCACCGGAAATTCCCCTCCTCCAACACAATAACAGTTTCATGTTGTGGGTGTGAAAGATTACCATTCTCGCTATCACAAAGTTGCCATGGCAACAAGACAATATTGTTGCATTGTGACTCAGAGACAACTTTAGCTAGCAGCACTTATAGGTTGCTGAACTAACAAAGCACTTTTTGCACCTGTTGCTAATCATTTTTGATGGAGAAATGAGATGTGTGTTCAGCACAGCATTGCTTAAAGGAATGTGCATACATCATGGTAGCTCTGAGAGAAGGAGCCCACAAAATATAGGATGCTCTTACTCACCACCAAATACCATGTAAGTTAAGCATATAGATCACTGCATGCAATGGAAATAATACTCCCTTGCCACAAACTGTCTCATTCTTCTATATATAAAACCATAAACTGAAGTAAAAGTATCAAATTTGCTAACACTGTGAGCCTTTATTTATTTTGCCAAATGTTCCCTGGGAATTAAACCAGTTTAAAACATTCTGTCTTATTGGAGCTGCTCAAGCAATGGTTTGGGGCGTGTGCGAGTGTGTGTGTGTGTGTGTGTGTGTGTGTGTGTGTGTGTGTGTGTGTGTGTGTGTGTGTGTGTGTGTGTGTGTGTACAGTTTGGGAATATGTGTTCAAATGTTGTTTCCTTGATGTCTTGTAAAGGGGAAGCTCTCAGACGACATCGATGAACTGAAGCTATTTAAGCCCCATCTTGATGTCATGAACATTACCAGCACAACTGCTTTATTTTGGGAAATCATAATTTCAAGGGAGTTATATATAGAGAAAACATTTACATGTGTTTCTATGGAAAGCAGTAACCAGTAATTTATATTGATCTTTTTATAGTCTGCAGTGAAGTTACCCTAAAAGTAATCTTACTACAATGGAATTTATTGGGTTAGTCCAACTGGGCCCAAAAGACTCTTTTTTTTTCAGCAGAGAACCAGGGAGAAAGTCTCTAGTACAAAAAATGCAGTTTGCAATTAATGATTATACTTATTAAGAGTTGTAAAACAATACAAAGTCATCTAAGAAAACAGTATAACATGTAAAAGAAAGAAATACATATTATATAATACTGTGCAATGCAGTTTTAAAACAGCAAAGCAATAAGATGTGATTTTGTGATAATATCTTGCAACACTGAAATGATGGTGCCATAATTATTCCAAGTTACGAGGGAAAAAACAAGAAGGAGTATAAAACATAACGTGAAAAATATCAGTATTAGCTTAGAAAGAGTCACGTCAAACCCATAAGCGTGTACGACTCCAAACTGGCTGTTGTTGAAGCAACAAAGCCAATTAAATGGAATGTTGGCATGGTGCTCATTTACAGATATGATAGTTGGGCTGTTCATGGTGTTATTAATAATAGCTGGATGATTTTAATGGCATGATCTGAACTTAATGAAATCTTCGGTGAGACATCTATTTATTAATAAAGGGGAACAGAATATAATAAACATATTGGCAAGTCAAAAGTATTTTAAGCACTGTTGAATGAAAGGTACCTGAAACTGTAATATATGTAAACATTGTAGAGCCATGACTAATAGTCCATCTTTTTATTGTAATATTACTGAAAGAAGCTAGGCAGCACTCAGATGTTTAAAATTTTCATTAACTTTTATTTTCAGTGTTGCTGGGTGTTTTAAGTGTGAGTCCTGGACTTCATGCAAATTGAACACAAAAATTCATGAACATAATTATGATTTGTAAAATTATAATAATAATGTACTTTAGGCATAGTTTGCTAAATATGATTTTAAAATACTTTTCTTATGATATGTTATTGAATCTGATCTGGAAGATGGAAATGGGAAGGATTACTGGATTTTAAAGGATTAACATGGCACGTTGTTATAAGGTTCCATATTATATTATAAGTCCTTCTACGTGGCACACCTCATCATAAAAGGGTTTTCATCCAGGAAGAAAGAGGTCATTGTTCCCTTCTACTCGTCACTCATTAGACCCATTATAGAGTACAACGCCCCTTTTGGAATGTACCTCACCAGCAGCTGGAAAGGCCATAGAAGTACCTTACAAAGAGGATTACTGGCCTCAAACAAATGCCCTACACTAACCACCTCAGAAAACTCCAACTTTACTCCATAGCATATCGCCTACTCCAAGGTGATCTCTGCCTAGCATATAAAGCTGTGTCAAACCCATAGCTGTTGGACATGCTACACCTAAAGAAATCCCAATCCCTCTGAGCTACACGCTCTAGGGACCTAAACCTTGTCACCACAATAAACAGGACATGCTGGAGGGATAGATTCCTGCCCCAGAGTCTTCCTATACTCTGGAACAAGCTACCCATCTATGTCAAGCAAAGTTCTTCATTAGCACTCTTCAAGAAAAATCTTGATGAGTGGATGGGAAATAGGAAATACACCCCGGAGATCACTTCTGTGTCTCTGCTCGACAGTGGCACAGGAAAATAACTTTCTTGGGTGGCGGAAGCTATGGAACCTTGCTGGCTAGGCTTACATAGGCCCTTGGGCCGATAGCCTAGTACCTACCTATGAACCTATGAACCTATATGATCGAAGATGCATTCTTTCGAATGCGTCTTGATCGAACTTGAAAGCACAAAATGGCAGACTAACAAAACGGCATATAAGTGAATTCTTTCCCTGGGAAAGAAATTGCTTGGCTGCCTTCATTATTTTGCAGTTTTCATCACTATAGTGCGATCTCGGAACTGGTATATTTAAGTAGGGGGGGTGTGGGAGGTGAAGTCCCCATTTTATGTAATGTTTTAAAGTTTTTTTCTTCTTTTTTGGAACAGTTCTAAGTGTTCGGGATTGTAAGCTTTCACTTACATGGGGTCGATAAATCAGCTTTCGCTTTAAGCGCTCACTGATGTAATATAGACCCTGTTATAAACACCTCAGTACCCCCATGTTAAAATGAAAATTTGAATTATAAAAGATCACTGAAGATGAAGAAGTTAAAGTCCTAGCTTATGCAGATTGTTTTGATGTAGACTTAATTTAATATGCAAATACAGGGCAAACATTGATTGAGTGTTTTAAGACTAATTTTCGGGATGATTTCTACTGATTCTATAATCTGATGATAAAAGTACTTTTTTATTTTTACAACCTTTATCAAACTTCAAGCACTAACAATGAGCAATGACCAAAAATAAGCGAAAAACACAAGCAAAAAGAATGTTCTGCATGTAATGACATAAAGAAATAGGCCAGTAAAAAATGTATCCAAACATTAAAAGAGTTAGGCAACAGGTAAGGTAAGCCTAGCTTTGAGTGTCACCCAGGAAACTGGAATGCACTTAGTAGCACTGGTACAGTGGAGTCAGTAGTGGTGGGGAAGATGTAATGGGCATGGCCTGCTTTTTCCTTGTGGGGGTGGGGAGGTTTGCATGCACTCTGAGGCAGACTGGATAGACTGGCTTTACTTGGTGCAAATCATGGAAAGTACCTTCTGTGCTTTGGGGGAAAGAGCAGGGCTGCATGAAGGTATTGCCCCTTATGAGCAGATGTTTGCAGTTATCCCATTGCCTATCCCAAATCAAAATGAATACAAAAAAATCTTAAATTACCTCTAATGGCTGTCTGAATGATGGCTCCTCCCAGTGATCCCTTACCGCTGGGATGAGGAATGAAAGGGCCAACTGACCAGGGAGAGGTTGATGATGAACACACAGCAGGGGCAAGAGCGATTTAAAAACCACAGATAACATGTAATATCTTATAACACACCTTTATGAAAGCTGTATTCACCGTTATAAATGACAGGAATTAAGACAAAAATATAGCTGTTTTTATTTCATGCCTAATTGTTTGTTTTCCTAATGTTTGATTTTTTTGCTTAAAATATAAAATTGAGTTAAGCATTCATTAAGAATATTCAATAACACTGAAGTTATGTTTCCTGTAACCCAAACTAATCAGGTTTAAATCATATACATATATATCAGGTAGATTATCACAAAGAACAAAATAAGTCCGATTTTCAAGGGGAGGAAATTTGACTATCCCATCTAATAGTGATTTTATATATGTATATAGAGATAGATATAGATATTGATATAGATATACATAAATAGCTATATGTCTATATTGATATCTATGTATTTCTCTATAGCTATCTACATCTATATCTATATCTATCTATATATACAAATATATATATATATATATATATATATATATATATATATATATATATAGCGGCTCCCTATCAGATGATCGAAAAGCCATTTCCACAAATACAAAATGATTCACACGTATTGCGCAAACTAGTTAAATGCCGAACATCCAAAACAGCAAAATCCAAAATGTCGAAGTGTTTTGGTTGGCCCGTCTGCAGTATAGCTCCGTAAGGTAAGTGTGCGATAGGTATGGACCTTAAGGTAGGGTGCAGGTTAAGGTAAGTGTATAGATAGGTAATGTATGTAAGATTTAGTGTAGTGTTAGAAGTAGGGTTTTGTTAAATGTATTTATGTGTATTATTTATTTTGTTAGGGTATATCTCTGTAGGGGAAGTGTGCGGTAGTTACGGACCTTAGGGTTAGGGAGGGGTTAAGGATAGCGCATAGATAGTTGTGTATGTGGAGTTTAGTGTAGTGTTAGAAGTAGGGTTTTGTTAAATGTATTTATGTGTATTATTTATTTTGTTACGGTATATCTCCATAGGGGAAGTGTGCGGTAGTTACGGACCTTAGGGTTAGGGAGGGGTTAAGGGTAGTGCATAGATAGTTGTGTATGTGGGGTTTAGTGTAATATTAGAAGTATGATTTTTTTAAATGTATTTATGTGTATCATTTATTTTGCTAGGGTATATCTCCATAGGGAAGTGTGTGGTAGTTATGGACCGTAGGGTTAGGGAAGGGTTAAGGATAGTGCATAGATAGTTGTGTATGTGGGGTTTAGTGTAGTGTTAGAAGTTGGGTTTTGGTGCTTTAGTTTAGGGTTAGGAGTAGGGTTTTGGTTAGTGTTTGTATGTGGTTTATTTATTTTGTTTGGGTAGGTAGTATGTAGCGGGTGGTGGGGTTGGCCGACTATGGCCTTTCGATGTTTTAAATTTTGCGGTTTAGTGCGTTTGGTGTATTCGCGGTTCAATTAATACATGTTGCTCTTTTGGTAATCGCTGTAATGGATTTTCGCGGAACTGATATAGACCCATCTATAGCTATATACATGTGTGAGATTGTACCATAGAACAAAAAGAAAAAGTCAGATTGTAAGGGAAAGGGAATTTGAGAAGCCCATCTAATAGCAATTATAACAGGTTTCAGTAAAGGTGTGAGCTGCTTAAAATTCTAGGTTATATTTTAAAGTATCACAATACCAACAAGTGTTTATAATAGACTAGCATCTGTGTGTAATTAATGCAGATGAATACTGACACATTTATAGCAATTTATTAAAAGATTAATCAGTCAGAATAGGTAGGTTATCATCAGTGATAGGTATTAAGATCTGCAACCAGTCTTATTCTGATATATTAGTAATGGTTAAAATGGATCACTTTTGTTTTTAAAATGCTTTTAGATAACAAATTGTGATTCCCATTAATGCTCCTAGATAAAGCACATAAAATTTGACTGAAGGCTGAAGATGTTCAGCTTTCTGACTGTTTTGTACATTATATATATATATTAAGCCATGAATACTGAAATAAAGGTCTGTATTTGCTTATTGTGAGGCAAATTTATAAAAATAGAAGTAATGAAATTTGATTCTAACCAAAAGCTGCTAGATTTGTAGAAAGGATATAAACTTGGTATCAAAAATATCCCATATAAGGTGGCCACGGTGGTGCAGTGGTTAGCATTGCCGCTTCACAGCAAGAGGTTCTCCGATTCGATTCTCGGCTGGGGTGCCTTCTGTGCGTAGTCTGCATGTCCTCCCTGTGGTCCCGTGGATTTCCTCTGGGTGCTCCGGTTTCCTCCCACATCCCAAAGACATGCTGTAGGTTGGTTGGGCACTCTAAATTGGCCCTAGGTGTGAGTGTGTGCATGTGTGTGCCTTCTGTGGAAGGTTGGGCACCAGGCTGGCAACTCAACACTGTAAAACTCCACTGCCAATCATGAGCGGACAGGTGATCCGCTGTGGCGACCCCTAACCAGGAAAAGCCAAAAGAAGAAGAAGATCAGAAATATCCCATCAGTCAACAATATGCATGACACCATTTGTCACACAGTTCCATCGTATAAAATGTTTATTATTTATACAGAGTAAAAATGTTATATCAGATTCTTGTCAGAAGCCACATACTCAGGGTTTGTTGTTGCATTGTACTGTATCAACATTCAATCCAAATTTGTACTTTTTTAAGAGAAATAAGGTGAAGAATAAAACACCTCCAGTGCAATAACTCCCAGTTCAGTTAAAAAACAAATACGTTTTTTTTAGATGAGAATATAGATATTGTAACCTGAAAGTTGTTATTTGCAATGGCAAATACTGGGTAAATCAACATCATGCTTATATGTAAAAACAGACATAGTTTTTCTTGGCATTTTACTTTTCAACAAAATCCAAATATAACAGATTGTGTTTGTCTGACATAGTTGGAAAATGCTGTGTGAGTCAAATGTTTCAAAATAAAGTCTTGGGGATGTTACATTTTAAAGACTTGAAACTTTTGAAAAAGAGCTATTTGAAATTTCTTCTGTCTATAAATATTTTTTTGTGCTCCACCGGTAGGATAATTCATATTAATGTCTAATATGTTTTAATATTTTTTACCATTTTTGACATATTGAGAGATAACTGAATCCCTAATTATGTATATTCAGTAATAACAGAAAAAAGTATGTGGTGTAAATGCTTTTTACCATTTCTGACATATTCAGAGATCACTGGATCCCTAATTATGTAAATTCATTAATGAAAGAAAAGGGTAGGTGGTCTACTTTGATTAGTGAGGATAAAATGTTATTAGTAAGAGGAAAGATCTTGGTTTTATTAGTGTTTAATAACAGGCTCAAAAAGCTAAAATGTACTGAATAACGGGTCTATATTACATTGTTAAAATGGCATTATAGTGAATGCCGTTTCGACGACACATAAAGAGCGAAATGCTTAAACAGTGAAAGCTGAGGTCAGCGATTTTTTTTCCTAGGGAAAAAATAGCTTGGCCTGAGTCATGACATTGCCCTTTACCCCACTGTAGTGCAATCTCGAAGTTGGCATATTTAGTTAGGGGGTGCGGGGGGCACAGCCTCCCACATTGGGGGACATGGGGGGGCAAACCCCCACTTTAAATTATTTTGAATGGTGTGATTTATCTTGTTGGTCTACCGATTTTTTTCCCTAGGAAAAAAACGGTGACCAGGGGTTTCGCTGTTTTACCATTTTGGTCTTCATGTGTCATCGGAACGGCATTTGTTGTAATGCCATTTCGACAATCTAATATAGACCCCTGAATGACATCATTGTTTGTTTTAGTTTTGGCAAGACAGGAGACATTCAAATATAGCAGTCATCAGCAAACTAGGAAGTTAAGAGAATTTGAGCATTAGACATATGTACTAGACATAGGTATACCACAAATTTAAAATAAAGAGTTTAGGTCTACATCTAACAAAGGCGGGCAGTATAAATGATGAAGGAGAAATTAAGTATCTTTAACAAGTTCCTTTCAAAGTATTAAAGGGATATGATGACATTTTATTAGTAAATAATTGGGCTGTAGTGATGGCTTGTAGTAATCAACATTTACTTATAGAACTATAGGGAAACCCAAGTAACTGTACCAGACCACCACATAAAAGCCAGTTAGTTGAAAGATAGGACTTTTGGAAAGCTGCTGCAGGAATATTCTAGAGTTGATCGAACTTCTGAATATTTAGCAATAGTCCAAGGAGATCTGGCCTTCCATATAGTCTTTTACAAAAACGTTTTGATTTTCAGTGATTAGCTATTGTAACATATATCTGATATGCAAGCTAAGATCCCTACAAACGTTTTTCATTCGAGAAATAAAGGAGAAGTTTGCAAATCAATGTCTAAGTTTAGAAGCATAATAATTACTGCTAGTTTACTACTAGATGTAAAATGTCCTCAGGTTTCAGCTTCAAAAAAATAAGTTTGCAAAGGTATGCATATCTCTTGTCTGAAGGTTTTATTCATGTCTGGCATCAGATTATCCAGGTACTTCCCACATGGATAAATATTCAGTTGTGTTGTAGATTTCACACAGTGTTATTAGTACTTGAAAGCAGCTGCTTTCATACTTAGAAGATGTCCATCTACTGACCGTGTCTTTTCAGCCTTTGGTCCCACTTTGTGGAATTCCCTTCCACCAGAAATTCAGAACAAACCTGAATGCAACACATTCAGAAAAAAAGTTACACAAATACTTTACCAAAATAGATGCTTGTTCATGTTACTGATCTCCTCCAGTAACTGAAATGTACTGCTATTCTGTATTTATTCAGTGTTATTTCTTCCACGATCACTACTGCAATCTTTACAATACTGTATGTGTGTATATACCCAGGCAGATTGAAAGAAATATTTCTGAATTTTTTTAGTGTTTGAAATATTAATGATCCTGTAACCTTCACTGTCATATGACAATAGATCTATGTCAATTCCACCCTGGTGATTTTCAGTTATTAACTGGGATAACATCTTGTCTGTTCTGCCTGTTAAGATTTCAGCAAAAGTTTTTAGTTCAAGTTGTAAAAGAGAGCTAGTTATATAAGCTGATGGCAGAGTACTATCCTTAACAGATTTTAGATGCATAAGAATTCTTTCTTGTGTTGTATTGGATGGAAAATCCCCTCAAGTTTCTGTCCCAGAAAATAAGTGTTGCAGATGTAGACATATCTGTTATGTAAGGGTTTTATTCATGTCTGGATCAGATTATCTATCCAGGTGCTTTTCCCACAGGTGAGTAATTAATTGTGTTATAGATTTCATTTATTATTATTAGTGCTTCTAAACCAACTGTTTCCATACTTAGAATATGGCCAACTACTGACCGTGCCTTATCACCCTTGGGTCCCAAGTTGTGGAATTACCTTTTGCCAGAAGTTCAGGACACAGCTGAATACAACATATTCAGGCAAAATTTGCAGAAATACCTAACAAAAATAACTACTCAGTTGTCATTGTTTTCTTTCTGTAACTTAAACGCACCACTCTACTAATATCTTGGCCCGATTCTGTATTCATTCACCCTTACTCCAGTTACGACAGTCATCACAATACTGTACATATGAATATCCCTAGGTAGAATGAAAGAAATATTTCTGTATGTTTTAAGTGTTTGAAATATTAATGGTTCTGTAAGCATCTCTGTTCTACAAAAATCATTCTTTGTCAACTCCATGCTACAAAGTATAAAGTAAACTATTACTTCTCTGTTATTTGTATCCTCAGGTTGTGACAGAAAAGGGTCCTGTATGGATCAATCCACTTTCCCATTTAAACTTAAATAAAGAAATGAGTAATGAATCAATAAAGTAAACCTTACACACATCAAGAGAAGAGAGAAAAGTCCAATTATTATCAGGATCTAAGGCAGCAATGGCTTCCTTTGTTATATGATATTTAGCCATTATATTGTCATTAGGACTAAGGAATCATGTTTTTTAAACACCTTTATTAAGTTATCACATAGGCAAACATGCAATAACAGAAAATAAATCAAACCATATTATTTTTCTATTTACATATATTATGAATGGCATATCTCTTCTTTTTCTGTAATCACTATCAGTCCAACATTGCATAAGCTGCTGAATTCCAGCTTCCTGCCTTCCCTTAAACCTCACTTCCTCTGTCTGAACATTATTCTGCACGTATTGTTCCCTCAGTTCCCATTTATTTCTATGTCATTTTCTCTTTCTCATTTCTGAACATCATTTCTTTCATCTCTTTTGTAATATTTAGGAAACATGTTGACAGACTGACACCACTTTCCCAAAGACAAAAACTTTGACATGTTTCTTTTAGTGAAACTTGGAGGAAATTTTTTGCAGGGGAGTAAGGCCCCTGCACCCTCCATATAAGCTGACAGTCTCCAAACTTAAGAATACTTGCTGTGAGGTCAAACAACAGAGGAGAAAAAGGAATTTTCCACTATTGCTGAAAGTGCATGCACCAAAAACATTTCACTAAAATGGTAGTCAAGTAAACTGCAGTTGGCACACTGAGACTCATAATACTAACAGGATGTCCAACATATTTTCTCAAAGTGTTTTGTTGTCAAATGATTACATTTACTCTAGTACGCTCTTGGCATCATTTTAGCAGGAGTTTCTGGGAAGTTACACGTTTGCCCAAAAGAAAATATTAAAATTGCCCATTTGTCATGTAATGGTTGATACTAAATAGATTTATTTTGTGCTTTGTGTTGCTTGATATTCTGCATGATTAGTTTATTCTTATAACCAGCATATTCACATTGTGAGTCTAACACAAATTCTTTCTCAGAATTGTTAAGCATGTTATGCCTAACTAAATTATATCCTTTCTGCAGTTAAATTGTAAAGGGTTTCACTTTAAAGTTGAAAAATTCTTAATATTTAAAAATGTCCAGTATTAAAATTAAATTTATACAAAAGATTATAATCCAGGTTTTAATAATGCTGCTTTTGGACTGGTATATCAGAAATACAAGGAAAATATGGTATGTTTCTGATTCCTTAGCTATGCAGAATGTATCTGAGTTTCCTCATAATTTTGATCTGTTCTCTAAGCATATGCCATTACAAAGTCTTGCTACTCAGTGGCACATCAACAGCCAGAGTTGTTTCTATTGATTTACAACAGGCAAGCTGGTTGGGCTGTCCAGTCAGTATGCTTATTTTGAATAGCAATGAGCAATTATTGTACATTTAGTCATAAATGCATATGGGTGTGGGGTAAAGCTAACCGTATGTACCTGTTATGATGAGTGTAGAAATCCTGAGGCTGTAGAATAAAATGTTGAGTAAGGTCATTGTATTCAGTAGTCACCATATCAATCAAGCTATAAAATAGTAACCAAATGACTAAGATGGATCCTAACATCTAACATACACAGATAGGCTAAAAGCCCTATCCCTCTACTCAGTTTCATACAGACTCCTCAGAGGTGACCTCTGTCTGGCATACAAGGTGATCGTGGACCCCACCTTGATGGGACTGCTACATATCCGCAAGTCAAGCTCCACTTGAGTAACCCACACAAGCTGCCTCAACCTGGTCTTTGACATCAACAAGACTTGGTGGGACAGATGTATGTCCCAGAGACTCTCCCATCTATGGAATAGACTCCCTCTCCACATCAAGCAGAGTACCTCTTTACCCCTTTTTAAGCACAAACTGGATAACTGGATGTGAAATAGAAAATATGCCCCTGGGATTACACCCATGCCCCTGTTGGACAGGGGCATAAGGTGCTGATTTCTCTAAACATGGGCTAAACCCTTGGCTAGGCTTATAAGGGTCTCAGGGCCAGTAGCCTAGTAACCTCCTAAAACCTCCTATGATCCTATGATATTTGGATGAATTTTTCATCTTGTTCACTTTGTACAATACATTAATACATGTTGTTTAAAAGACTTGAACAGCAGGATTCATGGAAGGGATTGAAAGGATTTTTTTTCTTAAGGGCCCTCTTGTTGTTCTTCATACTGATACTATGATCTTTGAGGGTAAGAGCCAAATTAAACTTTCTAGTAAATAATTTTTGTTCTACTATGGAATCAATCACATCAAAAGACGTAACTGGTACAAAATAAATCCCTTTTTAAAAACAGAAAACAAAAACACGTGTAGTATCCAAGCAATTGTTAAAAATGTTGAATCCTTTGTGTTTTGCTAATCTACCATTATTCCTGTATGATAATTCATTGTTAGAACTATTGTGGTCTCTTGCTACTTGAGAATTTTCAAGTAATACGTGTAAAGCTTTCCTTTCTTTCTCCTCTCTCCTTCCATTGTAACCCTCCACTGAAGGGTCAGTCTTGTAAACCCCCACCTCATCAGATTCAGACTGTAATACTCGGTCACTGGTGTTAGCTGAATGTTCAAGAGGGTATTAGCTGCAGAAAACGTCCCTGATCCCCTATCAGAGGAATTGTTAAAACTTTGGTTGTTAGTTTTTTTTTTTCTGATTAAGGGTATGCTGATTTGTTTTTGTATTGTTTCCTGTCCCTAAAAATATCTTCTGCTTTTTGTTCTGCAACATTTCACTAAGCTCATTGACTTTACTGAAAACTTGAAGATATCTAAGCTCATATGTACAAAAAGTAAGTCATCTACTATCTTACTTTTAAGTTCATTCACTTCAATCACAAATGTTGAATCCTGCTATCAGTGTAATTCATTACAATGTTCATAGCTCAAACCCACATTTGTCGAATAACTCAATCAAATCAGAATTAGGGTCAACACCTTTTGAAAACTTAAAACACCTCAGTCCTTGTGGTACTATTTTGAGAAAAAGAAATTAGTAAAATATGAATGTAGGCTGCACAACTTCTTTAAAAAAAGATGATCAAGTTGTCTAAAGACAAAACATCATGTTCATTCGTGTCACAATTGTCCATAATCTCACTTTTAAAATTAAAACTTTTTTACAAGGTGAAGTAGAAGCAAGCCAGACACTTTGTATATTGTCTGCTAAGGAGGTAGCAGCAGTTTTCACTACATTGTTAAATGAGTGCTGATTAGAAGCTATACACCCCCCCCAAAAAACTGTTCAGCTTCCTCTCATGGAGAGAATAAAAATTATGAACTACTCTTATTAAAATCGGTGGAGATAGGAAACAAAGCTGGGCCCCAAAGCCAAGTTCATAAACTTGAAGAAGGATGGAGGCGGGTACTTTCCTTTTTAAAAAACAACAAGACATTACTATAATCTGATGTCATCCTGAAAGAGAATTCTGCAGTGTTTAAACTCATTCTCATCTCTCTTCCATAGAGAAGAAATATTTTTCTGTCATTAAAGTCTAAACATTTGAAATTAAAATAGTACAGGAAGTTGTCATTTTGGCAATCAGGAGATATCCACTAAGTCCACATGGTGTTTAAATTTTTTTTTTTATTTAGCTGGAATCAGAGTTCCATTTGAACAAACTGAAGAGGATCACTACCTTCCACTTTTTCATATAGCCTCAACCTTCCCAAATTGTTCCTGTCAAGTTCAGTTATCTAAAAATCCTCCATGTTATTTGGTAGCTGTGATCAAATGCATCAACTATTGTGAAACTGGTTTACATAGTGCTAGCATACAGTGTGGTTGATCTGCAGCAGATTAGGAAAGCATACATTCATACAGATGTTGAGTATCTCAGGTACACCACGTTTATGTTTTTATCATCCTCTAGCTACTCGTACTGGGACAACATATAAACTGTACACCAGAACTGATGCCAACAGAGTTTATAGTCACGTAGAAGAAAATTCAGTCATGGCAATAGAACAAAAAAGAAAGTCATATGGAACAAAGGATCATCTGTTGCTAAATGAAGTCATAATGGAGAACTGCAAAAAGGGGAAGAATCTAAGTATGTCATGGATTGACTACAAAAAAGCATTTGATAGTATCCTACATTCGGATCTATATTATATTAGTGAACGCACTAAATTGCGAACTCTATATAATCGACCCACAATACTCGAAAATACAAAATGTCGAACATATAGATCAGCAATTTTTACCCAGGGAAAAAAAAATCGCTGATCCATAAAAAAAAATCCAAACACCCACCCCTACTTAAATATACCAACTCCAAGATCACACCACAGTGGAGGAAATGGAAAAGTCCTGAAAATGGCCAGTTATTTTTTTTTCCCTAGGAAAAAAATCACTGTTCTGTGCTTTCAGCATTTTGCCATTTCGTGTAATCTCGCTCGACTAAACAGCGTTCGGAAATTTAAGCATTCACTTAAATAATAGGAACCCTTACATTCATGGATAAAAGAGAGCTCATCAGATGAAGAACTGAAAACACAATTGCAAGTAGTCAAACCTTTTTCAGGTCATATAAGAATGTCATTTGCTCTTGATAAATGTGCAAAAGCAACCTTTAAAGCAGGAAAACTGCAACACCAAGAAAACATCAGTTTAGGACAAAAATGTGATATAAAAGAACTTGAGCAAGAGAAAGTGTATAAATACTTGAGAAATGATGAAGGGTCAACAATAAAGCATGAACAAATGCAAAAATAGTAAGGAATAGTTTAGAAAACTTAAATTAATCCTGAAAACAGCATTGGCATCTAGGAACAAAATTCAAGCTATAAACCAATTTGCTCTTCCTGTCCTTATATACAGCTTTGGAGTGATTGACTGACCTGAAAACGTGTTGGATAGATTAGACAGGAAAACAAGAAGGTTGTTTTATGCTTGCCGAATGATTTATAAAAATCAGTGCATACCAAGATTATATATTCCCTAGTCTGGAGGTATGGACCTCCTTGAAATTGATTACCTGTATAGATCTACAATTGTGGGACTGAACACATATCTGCTAACCTCACAAGACCCAAACACAGAGAAAGTTTTAAAACATGAGGAGAATAAATCTAAGATGACTTCCTTGCTTAGTCTAGCAGAAGCATATCAACATCAAGCAGGAATGGAAATCAAACCAGAAGTAGACAAAAATCAGGCAGCAACTGAATGTGCCAAAAAACAAAAGAAAGAATGTAAGGTAAATCATCAGATGAGAAAGCAAGAAATATGGAAAATGCATAAATATAGTTGCAAGTATAGAAAGCTTCTGGAAGAACCTCATGTTGATCAGGATTGAATGCAGGAATGGTTAAAGAGAGGCAAATTCAAACCAAAAGATGAAAGGTTAATACTGGTGGCCCAAGATAGTGGGCTATGTACATGCTGGTTTACAAAGTCCATTGAACATGTGAGAGAAACAGACAAATGTAGGTTTTGTTAAACAGAATTGAAAACAGTTGCACACCTTGTTACTGGTTGTGACATACTAATGGCAGAAGGATTATATACTGAAAGGCATAATAATGTGGCAAGATTGTTGCACTGGGGTTTGCACAAACATTATGGTATTGAAGTGGCAGAAAAACACTGGAAACATGAGACACAAAGCATCATAGAAAATTATGAAGTCTACATCACATGGAATCATCCATTACCAACAGCTTAAAAGACAGATGCGAGAAAACCAGATACAGTGGTCCATGAAAAAAAAACATAAGTAGCATTGAGCACTGAAATCACTACACCCAGTGACTACAGTGTCTTGTATACAGAGACACAACGTCATAAAACATCAAGATTTGCAGACAGAAACAAGAGCAATGTGAAAGAAAGATAGACAGTTGCAATAGTAGTAGGAGCAATGTTTTTTATAAAAAAGAATCTACAATCGTATTTAGGTATGTTACCAAAACATATACAATAACTCTGTACAAATTACAGAAGGAGTCATTACTGGTCACATTGCGGGTGCTGTGAAGAGTGCTTTTTGCTGATATCAAAGATTGAAACAATACTAATTTCATGAACTTTAATCGTACTTTGACTTAGGAATGGGGTCTGTTCCTGTCATGTTATTAGAAACCCAAAAGATTTGGAGAAATTAAAAAAGGGACAAAAGTCAGATGATGGGCAGAGGTATATTGTATTCTTGTGCACCATAGCACCAAATAGTGGCACTGCATTGTTCAGATGCTTAATCATTATGTAATACAAAGTGTTGATGGGAGGAAGTAACTAAATCCAGGGCCTGCTGAGCACGTCTGTAGTACTGCTATTGCACAAATAAAGTGTTTGGGAAAGTGCACATACAACACGCATTGGGAAGGAGTCATGATTTTGTTCTCCACCAATGAAGCCATGAAGTTATAGACAAATGCATACAGATCAAATACAGTTTGGTACTCTGAGGTAAATTTCATTGATAAATACCAGTCTTTCATTTTTTTTAAATCCTTTGTAGATTTTTATTAAGCTTATTTTGTGCTTTTCCTTGATTGCCGACTTCAGAAGTATAAGCCAGAGAAAAAAGACACCCAGCAGGCCCCCTTTCCAGTATAATTTTAAGTATATCAGAGCATCCCTAGAAACTGTTTCAAACCTAATTCATTCAGCAGCTCTCTTGATACAATCAGGGTGGTGCAAAGCTGATGAAGTAGCCAAGATGCCTTGTTCTTCTACCAAATCTACATTATAGCTTATGACAAATGTCAGTAAACTACTGTGTGCTGTATCCCCCCATGGCTTGTAACCCTGTTTTATATGGAAATATTAGTATGGCATACAGACATGGCATTATTTTTAAATCCTGAGTCATAACTGTTTACCAGTGGGTATGTGTCTTACTTTGTTACTTAATGTTTATACAACAGTTACTGTTAATATATACAAAAACACAAAAGTAGAATCTTAATACTTGAAATAAGAAACTGAAAAAAGAAAGAGTTTGCAATAATGCAATTATATTAGGTACTGAAGACCATGTCCTGAAGTTAAACCTTTTAGGATGAGAGCTATTAGTGTTTTATTTTAAATGTAATACTATTAGGACATTATTTTACAGTATTGTGCAAAATACTGATTAGAAGTTAAGCAGATACAGGGGTTTATTCAGTGAAATTCTAACTTTCAGATAGATTTTGTTGTAATTGAGCAAGAAGTTCATGTTTAACTTTTTAATTATTTTCCCATATTAATGCATTTCAGAGTTTCTCACATCTTCAGTCTGAATATCAAAGCAGTGTTGGGTCCCAGTCACCGGGACCATCCACTCCATCAGGAAATGCTGAATGGGATAGTGATTACTGCAGCAGGGAGTGTGGCATCAACTGCACGTATGTACAAAATTTATTCAAACAACTAAAATATCTGCTTCTTTTAGGTATGAAATCAGAGGAGACACAGCATTTTTCATCCAGGCAAATGGAGGGGTTAATACAATTGTATTTGTCATCAGTACATACACTTAAGAAAATATTTTTGCCATAGAAGGCATTTCTGTTTATCTTAAGAGCATACTGTCACCACAGAAAACAAACATCTAATTGTATTTTGCAGTCTGCAGAGGCATTCTGTAATAGTGCAGCTGATTTCTTAGTATACTTCTGGAAGGGAGGTCATGTGATCTTTTGAAGACAGACTACTGCTATTCACAATACCACGAAGCTTTCAATATTTTTATTGATATATGACAAATGAAACCTAGCAACCACAACTGTACATGCATGAGTCCCTTAAAAGTTATGCAACACATAATTCAAATAAGGGAAGGAGAATCATTAGTTATTCATTTTGGAGCCTGGCCACTGCAGTAACAAAAGCATCTCACAACACGTGGTTGTATAAGTTGCATAACTGGTTTAGTTTTGAGAATGGACTATTTTTATTTATTTATTTACATACCTTTCCTGAAATTGCTTTCACTCTTTGTAACACATTCAGTCTGAGGTTGTTATTGTGAAGAATTAATTTAAAATGGAATCATGGCATTGATTATTAAATAAATAAATAACAGTATCTTTGCTGTTCGTCAGAAAATGCTTAGGTCACAAAAAATGCACATACTATCATATTTGAAAGTGACTTCTTTAGACTTTCAAGCACTCTGAGCTATATGATGTACAAGTATATGATTGGATGATTGGTGGTCACATGGAGCAGTGTTATTTTGACAGAGTGAATAGTTATCTGTGGTAAGTGGTAGGGATGCATATCTGTCTTGCATCAGGTTTTTTGAAAATCAGTATATTGTCGGGATAGGGTGGGTTTAATGAAGTGAGGGAGCTACTCAGTGATTATAAAGCAATCTAACAATTATCAGTATGTTGTTATGCAGTTATTCTTTACACTGTTTATTGCAAGTACCTTAATATTTTTTCAAGCTATACACTTACTAGAGCCTTACCAAAACCTCTTTAGACTAATGCCTCTCTGGCAAGGCGTGGCTACAAAAGATCAGTGCTTTGACCTTAGGGCTTAACATTGCGCATGGTTTTGAGTGTAGCATTTTAATTGTCATCTTTTGTGGGAACAAAGCTGCCCACACACTCTCCAATGCAGCAAGCATTTCCCTACCCCATCTTATTAAATACTACTACTACCTTCAAGTCAACAAGCTATGGAGTAATGGATATGTACTCCACTGCTGCACCATGTTCAGTGAGTCAAAGCGTGATTAGCCCATCTTCCAAGATTCCTAGTTATAAAGCAGTACACATGTGGTCACATTTAAAATATGCCACTGTAATATATTCACAGATGGGATTGCAGTACATTTCAGTATCTAATTTAAAATCAATAATCTTTCACTAGCCAAGACACATGTAGCAGCACAAATTCAGGTATATATCTGGGTTATCTAATGGTTTGTTGCAAGCAATAGGAATAATTAGATGTTGGTCTGCCCTACTGTTCAGTGATGGAGTGAAAGAGTGGGCATTGGTTCTACCTCTGCCATCCCCAGATGGAACCAACAGAACTACAATCCAGGCAGTTTAAACTTGGGGGTATAGACATTGAGCCCATTGTGTATGGGAATGTGTAGAAATGCATAATTTATGGAGGCATGTCATACCACCTATGATAAGAAAATCTGATTGAAAAACTGTATGGATGATGACTTGTAATGACTAATATGAACCTCATTGTATCCGTATTTTCAGGCCCTTAACTGATGAAGCATTTAAGGGTCTTCTGCATCAGATGTTGAGCACATGCCTAATACAGAAACAAGTCCAGATTAATTTGGTAAGAGTGTTTTGAAGTAACTGGTAAAGGATTTGAGGGACACTCTGGATGACAGAGCCCAAATTTGCACAACTGCCACTTACATAAGTATTCAAGAGGTTGATTGACTTTAAGAGTTTGCAATAAATGTGCATGTATGCCTTGGGCTGTGATCAGCACATAATACACCCAAATAAACTGATCAGACAGCTAAAGATCAGGGCAATGAATACTGACTCCTCAGGATTTTATCCATTTCAGTCTGAGCCTGTTACCTTCTGGTACCAACTTATCAACAATAACTGAGTCTTAACTACATCCATCTTAACTCTCTAAAATTCACAGAATCTGGATCTTAATGGGAACAGCAGCATGGACCAAATGTTGCATCATATCATAATATATTCTTTATAAAAGTAAGATGTTTTCTGGCAAATTACTGAGTGTTGCTCTCACTAAATAATGAGAAATGTTTGAGTTTCAGATATGATATCCTTATAAAAAATTAATACTAATGGAAAACTTGCCAACAGCTTTCTCTATTGAAAAGAGCAATTTTTATATCCTGTCCCTGATTCTGGGCCTTTGTCCCCAATTGTGGCTTTCTCCTTGATTCTTACACTAAGATGTTAAGGTTTGTCTAGACATGCTATTTTTTCACATACATATGTATAATATTTTGCATAGGGGCTATTGATAGTGCCCCCTTCCTGTATTTATGGTATGGTACCACCATTCAGACATCTGATACCATGACCTCAGTTATGGAGTGCTCTTTTAATTAGACAACTGACACTGTGATAGCTAATAAACAAACACTCTACATTTTCAAAACAGTTGATAGTAGAAGTCACATCAGTGATGTGAGGCTGCCCTTCACTAAAAATATGAAATAGCTAAAATCTTTGTCAAACAAATAAAAACTCTTTACATTAATTTCACATGCAAAACAATATTTCAACTCCATAAATAAAGGAAATAAAATTATTTCACAGGGAGAGCATGGTGATAAAAAAATTCTAAGTCAGGGAACTACAATCCAGACAGTTATTTCCAGTTACTTATGTTTGATTGACTGGGACCTCAGGATAAACATTTTCTAGTCTGTAATCCAACTATCTTGATATCGCTTTCTCTGCAAGTTATAATTTCTAAAGTCCAACAGTAATCTCAGGCAAAAAGAAGGGAAAAAAGAGCAAAAGTGGCTCTGATGCTGTATATTCCTCAGTGGATAGATATATTTCAAAGTCCACATGACAGTGTAAGACAACAACAAGTAAAAAGAGTAACAGCGGCTCTGACAAAATGCACTTCATATAGATTAAAGATATTTCAAAAACAAACTTTTTTTCCTTTTGAAATAAATTACAGAATGTTCAAACTGCAATGTTTCATGATAATGTAATTCATTTTGTAAAGCAGATAAACTGCAATGTTTCATGATAATGTAATTCATTTTGTAAAGCAGATAGAGCGATGAAGGCAGCTATTGATAATTCCATATTATTAAAAGGAAACAGTCCTACTTGTGAAATATGCAATTACTTACATTTTAAAATCTAATACAGCACACACCATCTGGCAAAGAAAGTGTGGCAAGGATTATGTGATACCAGAAAGACTACCATGGTCTGATGAAGAGAAAAGCCAAATCATGGTTACTGTTATCCCTTTGCACAAAGGGGGTTAATCTACGGATGCCAGGAACTATACACCCATTAGCCTGACCAGCCTTATCTGCAAGGCCATGGACCTTATTAACAAAGATATAGGAAATCTCCAAAAGCCCGAACCCACTCAATGTGGCTTTGCCAAGGAGAGATCATGCCTGTTAAACTTGGTGGATTTCTTTGAGACAGTTACCAAAGCCCTAGATGAGGGAAAATCTGTGCATATGGCCAACCTAGACTTAACCAAGGCCTTTGACACAATCCCCCACTCAGGCATCATCGATAAACTTACACATCTGGGTATCAACCCATATATTGTCATGTGGGTTGCAAACTTGCTCACTGATAGAACTCATGTGGCCAAAATAGGGGACTCCACCTCCTCCAGCAGATCTGTAACCAGTGGTGTTCCACAGGGATCTGTTCTGGGACCCCTACCATTCAGAATCTACTTCCCCAAAGTACAGGCTAAAACTAAAGAACTGTGACTGACAATGTTTGCTGATAACTGCAAACTGGAAGTGATCATTGAAACCCCTAGTGATGTCATCATCCTGTAATGTTCCTGCAAACTATCACATCATTAGCAATACCCTAAGCACATAGTCAATGGTGAGAGATCTGGGCACACAGGTTGACAGCAAGCTTAACTTCGATCACCATGTCTCCACATTGGTAGGAAGGGCATTTTGTATTGCTCATCTCATAAGTAAGGGCATTGCCTCCATAAAAAAGAGGTTATAACCCCCCATACTCCTTCCTCATTAGGCCAATAATAGAGTACAACAGTCGGTTTGATATGTTCCTTTAAAACACCTGCAGCAATTGGAGAGACCAGAAAGGTTCCTTACAAAGGAAATTCAGGGTCTTCAAGATAAGATCTGTCTTATGCAGACAGACTGAAATCATTGTCACTTTACTCTGTGTCATACAGACTGCTCAAAGGTGACCTGTGTCTTGCATACAGAACAATCTCTGACCTAGCTTTAATGGAAATGCTGCACATTTGCAAGTCAAATGGCACGAGTCACTTGCTCAAAGGACCTTAACTTGTTATGTGACATCAACAGAACTTGCTGGGGAGACAGATTTGTCTCACAGAAGTTGCCCCACCATTGGAACAAGCTTCCTAGTCATGTTAAACAACGCCCCTCATTGGCCCTGTTTAAGCATAATTTGGATGATTAGATGGGTAACCAGAAATTTGCCCCAGGGGTTCCACCTGTGTCCCTCTTGAACAGGGGCAATAGGTGCTGATTTTAGTGTCTGCTTGAGCCAGACACCCTTAGGAACATGGAATGAACTCGCCTAGGTTTGTAAGGGCCCTGAGGCCATTAACCTAGTAACCTCCTATGATCCTATGGTCAAATGGAGCCCTAGGCAGGGTAATGACCACCCATCCCCATGTAGCCATTCCAGTGCCCCATTACTTGTCTGTCTCTCTCTGGCCATCCCCCAAATTACCATAAACAGTGTTTAGTTTTGTCTGTTTACACACTATTTTCTTCTTTACTTTTATAATGGTTACAGAGGTTTTGATTTAATTTAAAACGTATTTCTTATTTCAAAGCACAAACAATCCTGGCAATTTGCTAAACAAAAGTAAACAAAACAGTCTCACATTGAAAGCAGGCTTTAGCATAAGAAACAGTCAGCTTCTCTTCCCTTCCTTTGAAACTAACATTTATTGAAAATGCATCTGACAACCCATTGAACTATGAGAGATGTGATGGGATTCATCCTCAAATAGCATAAGGTGAAAGAAGTACTGATCAGAATCTATGTAAAAGTGCAGGAATTCAAAAGCCAAATGTATAACACATTTGATAACACTATACACGCATACTGGGCATGTGTCCCTTTTCAGGAGCAGCCCAGAAGTGCTGCCTGGTAATGTAACTTGACAAACTACACACAGAAGACAAATAAAGGCTGAGTGAATCAAACCATGTTCTACAGGAAGCAGCTCGTTAACAGCTTATACCCTTACTCATCTGCACTAAGTGGCAGACAAACCTTCTCCTAAAATATAAAACTATGTACTGACATTGACAGACTGTAATTTTCAGTGGTTTGTAAAAAAGACGTAACATGGGATATATGCAAATTACCCTTTAAGGATATCAGGTGCTTCAACTAAATGGCAATTCCGAATGTCCATGACTTTTACTTTTAAGTCTATTTATGGACAATTTCAAGTCAATAAAGCCAATCTCCACTAACTGTGGACATACATGTTTCTGCCTTCTTATGGCATCATCAGCACAGCATAAGTAGAATGTTTGGCTAACATTTGGAAACATAGGGTTGTCGTACCCAACTGAGATCCATAAACATTAGGGTGTCTGCAAAATATAAATATTTATATGTCTCTATTTGAAGACAATGGCAACTGGTTAATTAATTAATGAATGGATTCATGATGCAATTAAGGAATGTATAAAATATGTGCTGCATGGTGTGTTAATTATTCCTTGAAGGCATAAGCCGTGGTATCGGATGCATCAGTAAAGAATTTTTCCTTACTGTTCTGCATTTTTTGTGTTTCTTTTGTCTGCAAAATATCCCAACTAACAAACTAAAACAATGAGTAAAAAGGTCACAAAGAAAAAACAATCGGTTAAAAACACAAAAAGAAAAATCTAGCAAACCTAGACTTTTCACTGTGTGGTACCTTAAACCTCTTTTATTAGATATTATCCACAATTAGTGGGTTTGGATTATTGGCCTGAAATTGTCCATTAATAGACTTAAAAGAAAAAGTCATGGACATTCAGAATTACCATTTAGTTGAAGCACCTGATATCCTTAAAGGGTAATTTGCATATATTGCATGTTGCCTGTAATGAAGGAGGTTTAAGTTATCACACAGTGAAAAGTGTAGCTTTGCTAGATTTTTCTTTTTGTGTTTTTAACCAATTGTTTTTTTCCTGTGTGACCTTTTTACTCATTGTTTTAGTTTGTTAGTTGGGATATTTTGCAGACACCCTAATGTTTATGGATATCAGTTGGGTACGACAACCCTGTGTTTCCAAATGGTAGCCAAACATTCCACTTATGCTGTGCTGATGATACCATAAGATGGCAGAAGCATGCATGCTCACAGTTAGTGGCGTTTGGCTTTATTGGCCTGAAATTCTCCATAAATAGACGTAAAAGAATAAGTCATGGATGTTCAGAATTACCATTTAGTTGAAGCACCTGATATCCTTAAAGGGTAATTTGCATATATTGCATGTTGCCTGTAATGAAGGAGGTTTAAGGTATCACACAGTGAAAAGTGTAGCTTTGCTAGATTTTTCTTTTTGTGTTTTTAACCGATTGTTTTTTTCCTGTGTGACCTTTTTACTCATTGTTTTAGTTTGTTAGTTGGGATATTTTGCAGACACCCTAATGTTTATGGATATCAGTTGGGTACGACAACCTTGTGTTTCCAAATAGTAGCCAAATATTCCACTTATGCTGTGCTGATGATACCATAAGACGGCAGAAGCATGCATGCTCACAGTTAGTGGCGTTTGGCTTTATTGGCCTGAAATTCTCCATAAATAGACATAAAAGAATAAGTCATGGATGTTCAGAATTACCATTTAGTTGAAGCACCTGATATCCTTAAAGGGTAATTTGCATATATCCCATGTTGCCTCTAATAAAATAGGTTTAATGTATCACACAGTAAAAAGCCTAGTTTTGCCAGACTTTTCTTTTTGTGTTTTTAACGGATTGTTTTTTTTCTGTGTGACCTTTTTACTCATTTTGGTTTATAAAAAGGAAAATAAGTAAAGACTGCTCTGGCAGTTGGTGTGCTGTGGAGGATTATAGTTCTTGCATCCCTTAATTAGGGTTTAGGCTTTGACTCTGAGCAAATCTCTTAACTAGAGTGCCCCTAACTGGGGCATTTTACACACACGTGACCTTCCATTCAATGCACTCACTTGTAAAGCTGCCATGCCCATTAAGATCCACATACTGTTTGTTTTTGTTCAGTCTCTGCTCTGGAGGATTCTGATGCTGTTTCTGTTACTCTCATGAGTAGCCATCCTGCAAGTCTACATTGGGAGACTTTATGATGCTGCTCATTATGAGGTATGTGTGCATTCTGGTTGGTCAGAGCATTAGTGTTTTAAACCAACAAGGCATTCTTTACAGAATTTATTTTATTACAAAATGAAAGTCCAGGGGTTCAAAGCACCAGTCACCAACACTGAAAACTACAAGCCAATCATGAAGCACGCCTCCTAATGTCAATAATCCATTGATCCCATCCAAAGGTTGACCAATCACTTTATTGAACACACACCATAAGTTCAGCACATACAGGTTCCCCAATCCTGTTCCATGCACTTTCATCCTGAATATTCTCAGGACTTCCTCAGAACAAATAATAATACCTGTATGCTGCTGAGACCTATATATTTAAGTAGACTATCACATGATCAAAAACACCAATCAAGCAACAATAAATATTAAACAAAAATAAATCAATTTAAGTAAATCATTATACGATACACAAAAATAAGTATAGGAAATAAAACTACCTATAATTAAGATGTGATAGGCTACTTAAATATATAACTCTGAGCAGGATACAGGTATTACTATTTGTTCAAAGGAAGTCCTGAGAGTATTCGGGATGGAAGTACATGGAATAGGCTTGTGGGACCTGTACATGCTCATCTTATGGTTTGTGTTCAGCAAAGTGATTGGTCACTTTTGAATCCATTATTGACATTAGGAGGTGCGTTTCACAATTGACTTGAGGTTTTTATTTTTTATTATTATTATTTTTAAAAACCAGCTGGTAGCAAGCATTTTTTATTTCTTTATTTTTTATTAGCCAACATGGCCACTTGGCCAGCACCAGTCCCTGGATAACTGCCTGGGTCACCTTATGTTGGATCTAGTTCTGGTGAAGACTTTGGCATAGCACAGACAAATCATGAAGTGGGTAGGTAAATAATGTGCTTTCTCCACATTAGGGCCATGATATTGTGTGTAAATCAGACATGTACTGACAGATCTTAGTTTAGAGCTATCTGAAAATATTGCAGATTAGACATAGATCTTCCTGCAAAAATACAGTGACAGGCATCATTTCTGAGTAGGAAGGAGGATACCTCAGCCAGTAGCAAATGTTACTTCCCTGGCCAAGGAATTACATACTGTGTAAAATGTCCTTACTGGAGTAACTGTTTTCGATAATGTTCGGCTGAGATGGTCAGTAAAGGACAGAGATGGGTCTAGTGAGATCCTTAGGCACTTAATATTGTATGTACTTCACCTGTTCGTGATCACATGCAAAAAGCACCAGCTCATTCAAACTTTGGAATGCAGATAGAAACAGTGTACACTTGTATCCTAGGCTGTTTATTTACTTACTTAGTTACTTACTTACTTATGTATTTTATCTGTTTATTGACATTTGATTACTGGGTAAGTCTGACTGGGTAGGAACCCATTTTCAGCAGAGGCCTGGGGAGAAAAGCTCCAAAGTATTACAAAACATTTTAAGAACAATAATTTTACAGCCTTTAAAATAACACAAAAGAACAGAGTCTACGATCATCAGAATGTTGACCACGTTTATTACCAGGATTTAGCAGTTTCATTTTAGGATGTAACACAAAACGTCTTTTAAACATGTGTGTGTGTGTGTGTGTGTGTGTGTGTGTGTGTGTGTGTGTGTGTATATATATATATATATATATATATATATATATATATATATATATATATATATATATATATATATATATATATATATATATATATATATATATATATATATATATATATACATGCCCCCTGTTGAAATCTCGTTAAAAAACACCAATAAAAATTCACCATAAAATTAGTTAACAATTAACAACCATTGTTCAATTGAAAAACAAACATCATTCCTAAGGCATTTTTCCTAATGCATCTCTATGTGTAAAACACTTTACTAGTTGTAGTAAGTTAAATAATGCAAAACCCTCAACAATGAAAAACAGACACCTAATTTTTTTTATAAAAAAAACTTTAAAAGTAATCTACTTTGTTAAGTCCCGTAAGACATAAACCTTAAATTAATTTTTATTGGTGTTTTTTAACATGTGATTTCAAGAGTGGGCATATATATATATATATATATATATATATATATATATATATATATATATATATATATATTTAAAAGTGTAGGGTAAATGTGAAGTTTTGGATTCTGATGAAGTTTTGTGTTAAATCCTGGTAATAAACATGGTTAACATTCTGCTGGTCGTGGACTCTGTTCTTTTGTGTTGTATATGTGAGTTCTTACTTCAAACTTGTTCGTGAATTAGCCTTTAAAATACTACAGAAAACAACAACAGTTAAATAATTATACCAAATTATACATACTATGAAAACATCGGGTAAGAATAGATACGATTTATATGATAATAATTTAATAGTTAGAAAAATTTTTGCTATTTTATAGAGAAACCAAAGGTAAGTCAGTATAATACAAACAGTAATTGCAATAGAAGTTGAGAGAAAAGCAGGCTTATGGTATAGTTAGAGAGAAAGCAAGGTGAGAGAAATTGATAAAAATAAAGATGTAAGAGAAGAAGCGAGAGTAAGGAGATGTAAGGTATGGATAGGTATTTGTTCACATTTAAGGATATAGTCTATCCTAGCATTGAGCAAGAACAGTGCCAGCTTTTAGCTAGGATGTGTCTCAGAGTGGTTGTGAAGGATGTGAGGGAGGGAGTTGGCATGATGGATAGAGATAAGGAGTTCCAGGCTTTAGCAACATGGTACGAATATAGACAATGCCCAGCAGTTTGTGGACAGACAGGATTCTTTGGTCATTGGATCATAACTGGGAACATAGTTGTGTGAAATGTTATTTAGTGCTGGATAAGCAGATGGATACCAGATAATTTTATAGGTGGTAAGAAGCTGTGTGTATGTTAGTTGATGGGGTAATTCTAACCAATTTAGACTTTTTAGTGCTATATAGTGATGGGTTATTAAAGGGGAATTTGCCTGTAATTTAGCAGTTTCGTTATATCATTGCTCAAGTTTTGATTTTTGTGATGCCTGAAGGTTAATAAGGATGGGAGCACCATATAAAAATGTGGGGAGAACATAAGTAATGGCAAATGTAGTTTTAGTTGTGTCAGTGTGAAAGTTTTGGGCTTTATAAAGCAGCCCTAGTTTTTGATGAGCTTTCTGTATGCAGTTTTGTATATGCAAGTTGAATTTAAACTATCATCCACTATCATCCTAAATAATTTGCTATGAGAAGTGACTTCAGTGGTGTATTATCAAGAGAGAGGACTTTATATTTTGTTTTATCACAGGAGATGGATTTGAAGGGAAAAGCAGTAGTTTTTTTTTTTTTGGGTTGAGAATAAGTTGTGTTACAAAGCCATCTTTCAGTGTACTGCAATGTTGTTTAATTGTGTTAGTGCCAAGTAAAGCTGTTCCTGATTATTTTTTTTATTTTTCTCATTGATCCCACAAAAGATTTTTTTCTCTACTGTGGATCTCAGCAGCTTCAAAAAACATGTTAATTAAATCCAAATGATCCAACTCACTAAAAAAGATAGAAACCCTAGATATGCCTTAGTTCTAGATGCATGCATGGCATTCTACAGAGTCAGTTGGAACTTCTTATTTAGAATGCTTTCCCATTTTAACTTTCCTAAAGACTTTATTAACCTGGTTGAAATTTTATACAACTCCCAAACGTATCTATACATCAACAAAATTCTGTCTAGTCCCACAAAGATAGATAGTGGTACAAGACAAGGATGTCCATTATCACCTCTACTCTTCAATCTCTACATTGAACCACTTTTCCTACATCTCTCAGAAAGGACATTTCACTCAGTTCCCAGAATTCTAAACTCTAAAGTTATGATGGCTGCGTTTGCTGATGATTTGGACATCTTCTTTGAGATCCCAAATGCAGATCTTAAGAAAGTTATAAATTCGATATTTATTCAGAAGCTTCAAACTACCAAGTAAACCAAAAGAAATCCCATATTTTTCCCATTATCCCTCTTAATCATAAAGAAAACTACTTTCCAGTCTCCCCTTTCAGTTTGTTTGTCTTTTCGGCTTTTCCCGGTTAGGGGTTGCCACAGCTGAACTCCGGTCCGCTACTGATTGGCAGTAGATTTTTATGGTGCCGAGTTGCCAGCCTGATGCTCAACCTTCAAAGAAGGCACGGCCATTCACGCATGTCTTTCGAACGCCACTCGAATGCGGGGAGGACATGCAGACTCTTTCTCCCCTTTCAGTACGGTGTACAAAATCAAATAGCTAGGGATATCTTATGACCATAAGTGCCTATCTACTCTACAGAATAATGTATATAAAGTATGGAGTAACATTACACAGGATTTGCACAGATGGAGGCAATTGAAACTATCCACGATATCAAAAGCAGCAATAATTAGAATGAATATTCCTCCTAAATTGTTACATCAGTTTAATTTAGTCATCTCAAACATTCCAAATTACTTCTTCCAGAAAATTAACAAAGAACTAGCCAAGTTCATCTAGTACACCAAGTCTGTTAGGATTTCATATCTAAAACTAATATACCCAAAAGGGAAAGAGCGTCTGAGTTTACCTAATTTCGAACTATACTATAAAATTATAAGTGCAAATAGACTGTTATTAATATCAAATTTCTTAACGACTAATGAACCCTGGCATCCAACTTGGGTTAAGTTATGGCACTCGCATGTTCTTGCTAATAATATAAATCTCAAATCTATTCCCTTTTTAACTTCAATAAATGTTAGAAAGAGCAAGATTAATGGCATGTTAAAACAGATGATTAAGAGTTTTCAAGAACTGATAAAAACTTTAAATATGGACAAGGCTATTCCATTTTTTCAACTGATACATCTAAACCCAAATATACAATTTAATAAAAAAATTAAACCTAGCAGACTTTCCTTTAATAAAAGAGTATGCAGTATGGGATTTCTACAGACATAAAGAGAAGAATCTACATGAGGTGTGTGAAGCACTAAAGCTTAATAAGAAATGCATTATCATTGTACGTCAAATAAGGGAGAAAGTGTCATCAATAATTAAAGACACACAGATAAATAACACAGTTTTGAATACATTTCTAGATGTTATGAAGAGCTTATATAGCGAAAAGAAAACACTCTCTAAAACATAAAGACTCATAAGTAAGATTAAATATGAGAATTCATTACTTTATGCAAAATATTGGGACACCAAAGGAGCTACACTTACAAATGAACAGAAACTTAAAGCAATAAATCTCGCTATTAAATTATCTCCGTTCAAAAAAAAATGATTCATTCACAACTAATGATCAACAATAATGTATATTTCATTCCTACGATTCTGAATAAATTTGATTCCAAAGTATCTCCTTCATGTAATTGCTGCTATTACCCTCAAGCAGATCTTTTACATATGCTGTGGTATTACAAATATGCACAGAATCTATGAGGATCTCTTAAGGTAAGATTAGAAAAGATGGGATACCACAAATCAACATTATCTAGGCAGGTAGCTATTCTCCACATTATAGATCCTAAATTATCCAGTATGAAAGTACATATTTTAATAACTATATGCTCACTAATCAAATTGTATATGACTAAAAATTGGTTAGATCATACCAAACTCTCATGGAATGGGTTTAGAAATATGGCTTCATTATACATATCCTCTCAAAGATTATTTATAATAAATTCTAAAAAAAGAGAATATTATCAGAATTTTTGGAAGCTTTTATTTAATCACATTTTGGACACTGGATATTGATACACCCTTTACTAAACACACTATTAAATGGTTGTCTTGGAATATAGCTCAGACTTACAAAATGGTCATGAATTAAGACTATTCCTGTTATTTCAAGTATGTTGATAAATTTAGCTCACAAGGATCTGTCTTTTCTATTTTCTATCTTGAGTATAGTAGCACTAATGCAGATATTGTAAACAATTGGTATTTAGAGAATTAGAGTTAGCAATGATTGTTATTGTTATGGTTTTTATTCAAATTTTATGTGTCACCATCTTTGTATTTTCTTCTGATATGTGTTCAACTTGTTTATATACGGTGCACAAGATAATAAAAATTGCAATTTGAAAATAAAATGTTAATTAAATCCAGTCCTTGATGGTGACTTTTTAGGTTTGAAAATAAGTTGTAAGTTCCAAAGCCATATTTCAGTTTACTGCAGTTCTGTTTAATTGCATTTGGTGCCAAGTAAGGCTGTTCTTCATTATTTTTTTTTTAAATTTTTCCCACTGATCCCACAAGAGGTTTTTCCTCTACTCTGGATATCAGCAGCTTCAAAAAACAAACAAAATAAATAAATAATTAAATACAGTTCTTGATGGTGACTCTCCATAATGTCAAACGTTACTGGCATTGGGTGCCTAGATTGTATTACTAAACAAGTTGGATACTTTTTTGCACACCAGTGTCTTGATTCCACATATGAGCTCCTTTTATCTGTTTATCACATTCACTGTAAAGTGCTACTATTTTGTCTTTCTTCTGCACCCAGAATGTTTATTATGTTGATAGTTGTTGTGGCAGAGGTTTTGTGTGAGAACAGCCTTCATGATTGTCCTTTCTTAGGCAACACTTTCATAGTAGTTTCCCTGGCTGGGGTACTCCTGTGATTGTAGATCCTGCATATCTGAATTAACAGGGGAGAAGTCCACTGTGTTCCTGACTTAGAGGATTTGCTTCATTGCAGAAGAACAGTCGTCATTATCTGTCATCCCTGTTTATGGAGACAGTCCAGGAAGTCATTGGTTTGATAACCTGAATAAAGTCATATAAAAGAGTCAAGGCTCAGACTTGATCCCTATGCAAGCCACACATTTCCTGGTTCCATTTAATGATTGGGCTGTTGCACTTAACTGTGATACATCTGCGACTACAAATTCCATTAAACACTCATTAACCTACTTTTGATATCAGATGCTTAGCACTGGGCTCTGGAGTGGTGGATAATTCTTAACTGCCTCAGTGTACACCTTGCATTCCTGTAGCAGATCTTCTCACAGGTCTTTATAAAATGCATTTCTGTTGGCGGCCAGAACTCACTTGCCACACAATCTTCTCAGTAGAGGGGAACGTATGCCCACTAAGAAAGTTCAGTTAATTAAAAATGGCGTTACTATATGCTTTTGATTGTCTTCTCTTTGTTATTTGTTTTGTATGTGCTTGTACAGATTGCAGTTTGTTATTGAAGATGTTCAATGAACTTGATTTCATGAAAAAAATAAAGATGGGGTGGGTTTACAGTGATAAACAAACCGTTTTTAAGTGAATTGCTAACTATATGTTGGTTTGCCATGGAAGGGCTGTTGCCTGTTGGGAAGCACTGCTGTCAAAGCCCAGGCAATTCCACCAAAGGATTAGCTGTCTCAATTGCTTCCCACTAAAATGTCTGCACTGCAGACATTTTTGAGGTAGCCAATAGCATTTTAATTCACACATTAATCAAATATTTTTGCTTTGACCTTGAGCTGCATCTTCTTTGCCATGTACTTCCGTACTTGACATTTTGAGTCCTTGCCTTTAAACATTACTCTAATTCTGCACAGTGCGAATGTTTACTTTTCACTGCCTGGGATTATTGCCAGTTGTTAATCATTGCAGAAGTTGTGTGAGGCCATATGTAACAGATATATACTTGCTACATTGGTCATTCTGTGGAAGGGCCTTCCACAGTGGAGGCTTATTGCCATACTGCTCTGTCTGTTACCTAGATGGCCTCTCTTTCCTGTCCCCGTAGATCAAGTGCCCTGTAAAGTAATCAAGTACAAAGTTCTTATGCCCTGTTTTTGATTAAAAAAAAATGCAGGTTGACATCAGTTAGTAGATGCAGTTCAAACTGTATAGTTTAGAGACTGTGTGTGCTGTCTTAAAGCAGCATTCAACATTTCACACGTCTCCCAACAAAAAAAAAAAAAAAAGAGAGAAAATATTGAAAAATGTGAAGAAATTGTGATTTCAGAAGACAGAATTGCAGTGATTAACACATTAAAGGCATCTTAAGAAAACATCTCATAGACATAGGCGCCGGAACCATAGGGCGAGGGGGAGGGAGTGCCCCCCCCCACACACTTTTATAGCTGCAAGACCTGTAACGAAATGGAGGACGCATGCATGCATTGAATTTAAACACAAAAGTGCGCCTGATCACATCATTGCTGCCAGACTACTAAGGCTCCGTTTATTTTATTTACTGAAGCTGCTCCGGTGTGTCTGTTAACACTCAACTAAGGCAACACCCATGGGTAAACTTAACGGACCATTTACTGAAGTTGGTGCTCACTTTACTTCATTTATTTTCTGAAGCTGGTGCTCTGTTTCCATTGACTTCACTTATTTACTGAAACTGTAAGCTAAACTATTTGCTGAAGCTGGTGCCATATTTGCTGACATTGGTGCTCCGGTTTACTTTATGTATTAGCTTGTGTGTGCTCCATTTACTTTATGTATTTACTAAAGCCCCGTTTACTTTAAGTCCTGAAGCTGGTGCTATGTTTACTTTATGGAAGTCCTGTGTGTGTGTTTACTTTATGGAAGTCCTGTGTGTGCGTTATGTTTACTTTATGGAAGTCCGCTGGTGCCATATTTGCTGAAGCCGGTGCCCCATTTACAATGTAAGTCCTGAGGCTGGTGCTCCATTTACACTTTATGGAAGTCTGGTGCTCCGTTTACACTTATGGAGAGTGACTGTGCTCCATTTACTTTAGAAGCTGGTGCTCCGTTTACATGAAGTCCTGAAGCTGGTGCTCCATTTAAGCAAGTATGGTGCTCCATTTAAGTTTTATTTAAGCAAGTCTGATGCTCTGTTATTTATGCAAGTCTGGTGCTCCGTTATTTATGCAAGTCTAGTGCTCCATTATTTATGCACGTTTGGTGCTCCGTTTCTGGGACTGGCCATTTTCTGTCATTTATTATTTATCTCCATAACTTTTAACTTAATTATGTGCCAGGTTTGAGTTCCCTTGCTTTGAGAGAGAGAGAGGGGGGCAGAACTATGATGTTTCTCCTTGCTTTCAAGAAGAGAGAGGGGGCAGAGTTATGATGTTTCTTTGTGTGTGGGGGGGCAGAACTGTGATGTTCTTGCTTTCAAAAAGAGAGAGGGGGCAGAACTGTGTGTGCGAGAGGGGAGCAGAACTGTGTGTGTGTGTGTGTGCGTGCGTGTGTGTGCGTGTGTGTGCGTGTGTGTGTGTGTGTGTGAGGGCAGACAGAAGGACTGTGTGTGTGTGTGCGTGTGTGTGTGTGTGTGTGTGTGTGTGTGTGTGTGTGTGTGTGTGTGTGTGTAATGGGGGCAGAACTGTGTGTGTGATAGGGGGGCAGAACTGTGTGTGAGAGGGAGGCAGAACTGTGTGTGTGTGTGTGTGTGTGTGTGTGTGTGTGTGTGTGTGTGTGTGTGTGTGTGTGTGTGTGTGTGTGTGTGTGTGTGTGTGTGTTACTTATAACTGGTGGTTAGGATTGCTTAGGCTAGGCACAGCAGTCTTCATTCTCTACCCACACCACCACTTGTGATTCAGGCAGTTCAGTCCATAGCTGAGCAGTTCAGTCCATAGCTTTCAGCTGTCTAGATTTTCACCGAATAGTTGTCTCATACTTTGGGCTGTTCCTCTTAAAATTTGTGGTCTTGTGGCAAATCAGTGATAATGGAATTCACTTAATAATGATAGCCCTTTAAGTTTCTGTCTTCCTATCTCTTTTGGAAACACATGGTAACTCAAAACACTATTTCAGCAACTTTCAAAGATTATACAAGCAATATTTAAAATGTGTTCCTGTTTTTGGACCTTTGCCTCTTCGCCAAATAAAATTTAGCTTTTTCCAGATTTCTCCTGCTGTGAAATTGCAAGATATAGTTGTGGCAAGTGGATGGTGCAGTAGTAGTGTTGTTGCCTCACAGCAAAAGGTTCTCTGGTTTCATTCTTGGCTGGGGTGCCTTCTGTGCAGAGACCGTATTTCCTCCCTGTGTTCAGGTGGGTTTTCTCTGGGTGTTCTGATTTCCTCCTATGATACAAAGACATGCATCTGGAGCATTTCTCCCTGGGCCTCTGCTGAAAATTGTCTTTGTTCCACTTCACACTTTCACTTTCCTGGTAAACAAATGTTAAATAAAATTTTCAAGGAGTTGAGAGCTTCAGGGGAAGAGACGTTTAGTGCTGTTTGCATTGCTAGTAGCATAACAGGTAGTAGCCTTACTTTTGATGCAGAAGGCTATGGGTTCTACTCCCAGAGTATGTAGATTGATTTCTGATACTGTATTGTGTTGTACTTTAAAGGGAGTGGATGCTGCAGTCCTGTGAATGCCCTCCTTTGGAGGAGTTAACTAGTAACTATGAACCTGACATCAGTTTGCCATCCATCCCCTATTGCAATATTACTAGCTTATCATTTTTTGTATAATATAGGCAATTTATTCTTCAAGGTCAATACACACTTTATTTGTAGATGAAACAATGAAATATAAAGTTGTTTCCTAGCAGCAACCTGTTCATTAGTTAGAAATCCCTTTAATATGGAATTATTTAGATGACTTACTTCTGCAGAGATTTTGTATATTTACTGATATTGGTGGATTGTAATGACAGACGTTTGAGTGGCCTTTTATGGTTGAAATTTTCTGAAATGGGTAGTTTTGTCATTAGTAGTTCATACATTTTGTTTCATTGCTTACTTGAAGACTGTTCAAAACTACAAATTTAAAACACATTCTAACTGGTGCTGTATTATACAAGGAATATAACTTAATACAATTAGGAAGGTGAATCAAAGAATGCATACATGTATCCATGACCCTAAAAATGTGCTTGAAAACAGCCCAGAGGAAAGTGTGAAGGGCTCAAAATCATGGGCAAATTTTAAGCTTTACTCTTGTTACCAAAGCAATGGATGGAGGTAAAACAGTTCACACCACATTACCTTGACCTGGCCAAGCCTTTTGACACAATCCCCTACTCAGGTGTAGTACAAAAGATGAATAATGTAGGAGCAAACACTGACATCTCCAGCTGCATTGCCAACTTGGCTCACAGGATGCAGGAGATCAAAACAGGGGAAGAGACCGGTCACCAATGGAGTCCCCCAGGGTTTGGTGCTGAGACTTTTTCTGTTTGGCTGGCTAAGTCTGAGATGACTGCAAACTAGTTATTGAATCCCGAAATGACTTAATCAACATACCGGAAGGTTTGTCCCAAATAATAACTGGTGCCAAAATCATGACAATGCTCTCTGAGAACTGATCCCATTGTTTGGCATTTGGGAACTTGTATGTACAGTGACCTAACTTTTGACCGACATGTGCCCAGAGTTATAAGAAAGCCTTTCTATATTGCACAGCTTATAAACAAATTGTGACTAGATCTAAAGATGTTGTTGTCCCCCTTTACAAAGCCATCATTAGGTCAATCATTTTGTATAATGCCCACTCTGGCATGTATCTGTCCAGACCCATGCAAGAATTGGAAAAAACACAGAAGTACCTTACTAAAAGGATACAATTCCTAAACAATAGGTTTTGCATGGACCACCTCAAAGATTTATCACTGCACTCAGTAGGTGACATGTCTGGCATACAAGGCAACCTCCGACCTAATACAGATGGACCTACTGAACATAATCAAGTCAAATGGCATCAGAAATACTCAGTCCAGGTATCTAAACTGAATGTTGTGGAGAGACAGATATATACCACTGTTCCAGAACAGACTATCCATAAAAATAAAACAAAGCTCATCCATCCATATTCAAATGCAACTTGGATCTAAGGATAGGTAATAGAAAATGTACCCCAGGATTGCCCCTCATGCCACTAATGGATAGAGGCAGTTCCTGAATGCTGCATCCCTTGTATGTGTCCCCTCAAATTAACTATGTTATGATTACAGTTATTCTCACTAGGGCTAATATACAGTTATCAGCCATGGGATAATTAAGACCAATCAGAAAATGTTAATTCAAGCACCAAAGGGGAATTGGCTAAGCTTAAAATATCCTCCAAGTGAACCTATGTTGTGGTAGTAAATAGTTATAAAAAATGCCCTTTTTAGATCACTAAGTGCCCCTTTCACCCTCCACCACCCCCTCCCAGTCTTCAACAGCTTGCGGCACCTGTGCTCGTAGTGTAAACATATATTGCTATGTTTTGATATGTAAGTAAACAAAGGCAGTAGCTCATTATTACCATTTGGAAAATGTAGAATCTGTCCAAAACTGATCACATGAAGAAATGTAGGACTGTAACACTTGAGTTCAGAAAGCAAATTATTAATCATAGCTGCAATGAACCCTCTTGAGTTGAATCTTTATAATATGTTGTAGGCTTTCTACTACAGAGGTGACAGAGTCTGTGAAGGATTTAATGGTCAGGATGGAGATCACATTCATTTAGTGGGTCCTGTCCAGAAAAGCATAATTCAAATTGCAATGCATTATATTTTGAAAGCCTAACATTCCCTGGTACTGAACAATCCAAGCCATAATACATCACAATGTATACAGCTTTGGAAACTGAGCATTTGAACTTTATATTCAAAGTCCTGTGATAATCTTCAAACAGTTTGAGCATTTGAAATTTGCACACATTTCAGAGTCATATTGAAGCTGATGTTTATACAAGTAACAGAAGTAGACAGAATTGTACTATGTACCCCCCCCCCCCACACACACACACACACACACACACACACACACACACGCACGCACGCACGCACACACACACACACACACACACACACACACACACACACACACACACACACACACACACACACACACACACACACACACACACACACACACACACACACACACACTCACACACACACACACACACACACACACACACACACACACACACACACACACACACACACGTACCAAATTGTTCTGTACAGTTTTGTGAAGTGAACAATGCAAATGATTGTTTCTTTTCTTTTCATTTCTTTTCAGCATGGTGCCAAGAGACAAGACACTCTACCTCACCTAAATATGGAAGGGTTTCACTGAAGTTCAGATAACAGACACACTCAGGAGGTTCCATGTCAGTGGCCACCTTGAAGCACACCATGCAACTCATAAAGATTAGCATGTCTTTTCTGAGGCACACCTACTGACTGGCCTGACTTCAAGGATGTTTCCACATGGCTCATGATAAGGCCTACTGTTAAGGATATTCAAGGACCAAAATGTCCTTTTTTGCTTGCCACCAGCTTTAGTTGTGAACATTTTTTTTTGTTTCTAGTAAAATAAAAAATTGCTTTTAGAATCTGTTCAGGCTTCACTTTTATGTGTGTATTAAGCCTGCTCAGTAGAAGGATTCTGTACTCATTTGCTACCAAGCACTAAAGTAGTGCAAAACATTTTTAAAGTGAAGTTTTTGTAAAACTTTAAATGCAAAAACTAAATGTATTGACTTAAAGTTTTATGTAACAAATATAGACAGTTTTGCAAGTGGTCTTTAAGAAAACTGTCTCTAAATAGTACCAGGTTGGAGGATACTGCTGGTTAATGTGTTTATAGCTTTGAAGCGATATTCTTGGAATCCTGATTACAGCAGTTGATCCAAGTTACAAATTTTCCTGATCCCAAGAAAATATATTTATATTTTAGGTATTTTAATTTTAAAAATGGGCATTTTTATTTCTTTATTTGTAAGTACCTCAGTCTATATGGCTGCTACTTCACACTACCAGTGTTGACCTCTGACCTTGTTGGCAAAGTCAATGTTAACCAGTGACCTTTAGAAAGCATTTTTGTAACCAAATGGACAAAAAAGTTCAGTGGCTACTTTAAGTGAAGATACAAACATGAAAAGTGTGCAGGAAAAATTATAATTTTGGTCTATAGTTGTAAAGTAGTTTAATTAATGTTTTAGAACTGTGCTGAAAATATGTTTTAAGATCTTCTTTTTGTGAAATGTAGTTTATAGAAATAAGACAATTTTATATTATCTGTAGCACTCTTTTTTAGTTATAAATAGAGAAGCTATGTATAAAACTGCCAATATTGTTTCTTTGGTTTTGTACAGCAGATAAGAAATGAAGGAATTTTAATCCCGCTCCGTATGGCATTATAATATTTAGTTCTTTTCACCATATGTCCATCTATTTAATATTGCTGACACTGATTTTGTCTATTTATGAAGCATTTAATGTAAAAATACTGATATATTAAGAGGTGTGTTTTTTGTTTTAACATTTTACCCATCTGGTGCTGTCAGGCACTGTCACTTTTCTGTCATTGCTTATTTCACTTATTTTTTTCCTTTATAATAAAATACTCAGATGTGGAAAATAAAAAATGAGCTTTTTTTTCATTTAATTCCATGTACTGCATGCATTTTGAAATTATTTAAGTATTGTTTGATCAGAGACAGGAATTTGAACACCTTAAGTAAAATATAATATCGGAAAAATGACAAGGGATCACAAAACCTAATTTCTACATATGTACTTCTCTGCTGTAAGGCAGAAGATAGACAAGTGCAACATTCAGCCATGCTTGTGAACATTGTTGATTAGTCTGACTTTTAATGTATATTGCCTCACCTGTGTCCTCTGTGTTTTACAGAAAGTAAGTCCAAAGATCTGTGCTGAGACTTGTCCTGTTTGGCATCAACTTTTCTGAAGTATAACCCAGTACTAAAAGGTTCTGTATAACTAAGGTTGCAGATGACTGCAAGCTAGGAGCAGTCATCGAATCCCCAAATGACTAAGCCATACTGTAGGAAGCCACAAAAAAAGAAGAAGCCAAAAGGATTAGGAGATTTTGAAATTGCAAACAAGTCCAGTGAACATACTGTAGGAATAAATGCATTCATACTGTAGGAAGGTTTATCCCAAGTAAATAACTAATGCCAAATCATTAATTGAAACTAAATGTGAAAGAATGCATTATTGTATCCTTTCAGAAGTTACCTATCCCAGGGAACTGCCACATTGACATACACCTAGGAGTTGACACAGTTGCTCGGGATTTGGAAACGTATATGGACAGTGACCTAACGTTTGACCAGCATGTGTCTGTTGTTGCATGAAAGTCCTTCTATATTGCAGAGTGTACACAAAGGAAATATGTCTAGATTTAAGGATGTCATTGTCCTGCTTTACTCAGCTCTCATTAGACCAGTCATTGAATACAATGCCCCTTTTAGCATGTATCTGTACAGAAACATGCAATAACTGGAACACCCACAGAGATACCTTACTAAAAGGATACAAGGCCTAAACAACATGACCTAAATGGACCGATTAAAAGCCCCGTCACTTTACTTGGTATCCTACAGACTGCTAAGAGGTGACCTGTGTCTGGCATACAAATCATCCTCCGACTCAATACTAATGGATTTACTACACATCAGAAAGTCAAATGTCATCCTCTCCAACATCAGCAGAATGATTTTGAGGGGCAGGTATATCGCGCAGAGGATATCACTGCTCTGGAACAGTTTCCCCAGCCACATAAAACAAAGTTCATTCTTGACCATATTCAACCACAACTTGGATCTATGGCTAGGAAACAAAATATTTAACCCCAGGACGGCCCATGTACTTACCTATGAATCTATAAACGTATAAGTACATCAAAGTCTGCAAGAAGTACAAAATTAATTAATTTTGGGACTGCACTAGAGCTGGTAATTAAGTTTTTAGAGCAACACTGCAACAACTAAGGACTGGTGGATGAGAAAGCAAAAATGGAAATGTGTAACTTAGTTCTTGTTTTGGAGAAGCCGCTTTATGGTGCGCATTTAATAATAAGATCTGAGAAGGCTGGATTTCATTCACTTCCCTTCGATGAAATGTGACAAAATTACTCACGTCTTTGTGTACCAGATACAGCCAAAAGCATATAGTCATTGTCTTACAGTGAAGAACCATTTAACTTTGCTTGTTGTTGTGTGTAACACTGAGGGTGTTTCTGGATGTTTTTTGAATCAGTGTATAAAAGGTACAAAAAAAAATACTTAAAAAAGTGTCCCATGTGGTATCATGGTGTAGCATAATTTTATCTTATTTTTGCCTCAAATCTGGAATATAAGAGCATCAGTACCTAATTTTATGTGTGGGTATACAGGAAAGGACACTTAATATTTCTCTATTAATAAACCAGCACTGTTCTTCACTATATGCTAGGGAATACAACCAAGCTATAAAATCTATTACTGTGTGTTTTGTTATTAAAGAGTCCTAAAAAACACGCAAACCTGGATATGTCACCCAGAGATGTAATAATTCATTACTAGGTATAAGTAAAGTATTAATAAACCATTCTTCACAAAGTACATCTTCCTAATTTAAGTGCATCTAATAAAATATTTTGATAAATGACAGTTGGACTTGCGTGAAACCTCTCATCAACACTGCAAAATGAAAGGTGCTTAGCTTAGGTTTCAGGAATGCCACATTTTTATTGTGCAAAAAGAATCAAAGCATTCATGCTTCTCGGTACAAAGTTGTTTTATGTTGTACACTGTGCTTTTATGTAATTTGTTTCTAAGACACAATGCATAGTTTGTTTTACATCTCTGCAGTAAACATAACATGTTCTTACCCAGAAGTATATAAATCCTCTTCTAAATAGCTCCAGTAATGCTTTAAGTCAAAATTCATTGATAGCTAGTCCTAGGAAGAAAGATCTGATCTCATTGTGGACCAAAATGATTTTATTTCTGCCTGTCATCAAGTGTAAGTCTTTCCCCTGCATTTATCCTGATATTGTGTCTCTTCCTGTCATCAGCTGTAATGATCTGAGACAACAATGCAGTAGTGTAAACAATGATTTTCTCTGCAGAATTAGATTAAATGGTTAAACTAGCAGCTTGCTTGATCAAAAGTTTTCCTGGGCACTAGAAATGCATATATTCCAAAGCTTTCTTTACTGAGGAAAGTTAAAGTTATAGGTGCCTTACTGGCCAAGCATCATTTTCACTTAGATGGAGAAAAGTAGCTGTCCTTGGACATTCCTTTAGTGTGAGTCAAACAGGAAAGTGCATTCTCTCTATTGTCCATTTACTTCTGTGTTGCCTGAATGAGGCAGGTTGTGTAACCAGATTTCCCTGGAATGCCTTAGCTGAGATGCTAAAAAATATAGTAAAAAAAAATTCAGTTACTGTGAGATCTATGGGAAACCAGGATGAATCCTGATTAGGTTTCAGCCAGCCCTAATTTGTCCAACTGCCAAGGCACTAGAACCAACTTAGGGCAGGATAGGAATGAAAAGGCATTTGCATGTTCATCTCACATCTATGTACAAATACAGTGATCAGATGTTGTTATTCTGTTATTATTAGTGTGCTGTGGTGTGGAATCACCAAATTTTCCAAGTATAAATGATGTAGGAATACTCAGGTATCATTTAACCTTAGTCAGTTACTTTGGATCCTTTGTCAGTACTAAGTTTCCAAAGTGATTGGAGCCTTAGTTTTTACTATCACAAGAGCAGTTTTCTAGCTGTATGGTAATACGTTTCAGTGCAGATAACTCAGTGTACTATAAGCTTACGCATAATACTTGAAAATATGAAATATTGTCATTTGGCTATAAAAACATTCATTGCTGTGTGCATCAAGCAACATTCAGTAGTAACTCAAAATGTGTCCACATGATGCAAGGCTGTAGGAATAGCATACAATATACAAATGTGGCAAATTGACAAATGTAGAGCTTGCTATAAAACATGCTTTTGTATGTGTGACACTTGTTAATGCAGGTGTCACATAAGCACAGCCTCGGTATTTATTGATGTTAAAGATCACATGGGAACAAGAGTCTGTCATGTGTATCATTTTTTTCTTATGTAATGCTTTTACGTTTTTTATGTTACACAGACTGGTAGATCACTGCAACAAACTCACTCATTACTGTCTAGATATAATTTAAATGTGTTCAAGTATTGAATGATTGTATGTAACTTTGACGTCATCATTTCACAGATTTGTGTGTGAAATATAAAACAAATCTTGATCACTTGCTATGCACCACCCTTTCTCCTATTCATCTGGTTCTCAGAGTCTGACTGTGCTCCTTAAGACTGCAGAATGCGTTTGTTTTTCCAGAAAGTTATAGTAGGTAAGAGAGGAGAGTCTAGCATATTCTGTGACAGCATTATTCAAACTGCTACAAGGTTTTTACATACGAAGTCCTAACCATCTGCATTTTTTTCCAACCTGTGTGGTGACCTATTCCATGCATACCTTGCCAACATGGTTATCTGATGGAATCTCTGTCACAAGCTGCCAGTCTCCACCAGGAATTCTGATGGCAGGTTCAACCTGGAACACCTCACTACATCCATCCTGGGAGATGAACAGACAAATGCCTCTCCATTCCATGCCTGCCCTAAGTTGGTTCCTCCAGTGTTTGCATTGCTTTACAAGCCAAGCCAGGGCTGCCTGAAACATAACTGGAGCTTCATCTCTGTATGCTGTGGATCTTACAAACTGCATTTTTCTTACTATATTTTCAAGTAGCATAGCTAGCCCATTGCAGTAAAAATTTGTCACAAAATCTACATCAGCCAATGCAAAGCAAATAGACAGTAGAGGATATACTTTCCTGTTTAATCTGCACTAAAGGAATGTCCAAGGATAGCTACTACTGTCCAGCTAAGTCAAGAGGACACCTATAATTTTAATTTTCCTCAACAAAGAAAGTTTTAGTATTGATGCATGTCTTGTGCCCAGGAAAATTATTGATCAAGCAAGCTGCTAGCTTTACCATTTAACCATTTAATCTGATTTCATTTAATGGCTAACAGTGTGGCAGAGCAAAAGGATGCAGGATGAATATTGGCATGCATAGATATAACAAGAACAGAACAAATTGTTTTTCTTTTATATGTAAGGGCAGCTCTGAAATATTATGTGCAATGATGGATGATCAGATTTCACTGTGGTGTAGGCCTGGCAACAAAACTGTGCGTACAGCTTAGTAGACTTCACAAAAAGAAAAAGAGAAATACAACTGCATACGTATAGTCACAAAGAAAGAAGGCATAGGGACACATGATCAAAATGTTATGCACCTTGGGAAATTTAATAAGTCCAAATGGGTGCATGCTTTCAAAAATAAAGTGATATGAGAGCATTTCAGTATGATTTTGAAGGTAAAGAATGCTCAAATGATATATGAAGAAGCTTTGACAGAAGGCTGGCAGATTACGGGAAAAAACTTACCAACATGTTTTAGAATTAAGCTCAATGATATAATTAAAGGATGCCTCGGAAGAGAATTAAGGTAATTCTCAAGCTGTGTGTTTTAAATAAAGAGAGAGATGCTTTTAATGAAGCAAAAACATATTACTAAAACAGGAAAAGTAAGTGTACCAAACAGTCATTTAATGATACGATTGTTTATTTTCCTGTTTTTCAAAAATAAAAAATACAAACTGTATGAACAATTAGAAAATAAATATGACTAAACGGGCCATCCACTTAAAGATAAAATGTAATTGTAACAAAGACAGATAAAAAAACACATATTTAGCACTTTCATCTCTCAAAGGAGACTTCTTCAGAATACCTATTTTCCTATGTATTTTTGACTGAAACTAGTATTGTTTTCACCACTTTCATATGCCACTGGTAAGCAAATCTAAGTATGGTTAACCACTGGCACATCTTAAGACAGTCATACTTTCCCTGGTTATTTTATTTTGGTTGTAGAGGCTTTGAGTCATGTTTCAAAGCTGTATGACTGAGAATTTTAACACTGTCATCATTCTAAAACTGTTTACAACTAAATTTATATGAAACTGTCAGGATTATGTATGCTTACCCATGATGTAAAAACCTCTGATAATCTGTGCTACAGAAAAGACACTTTATACACTTCTATTTGTAGTAAAAACTACAAAAATGGCTTAACTACATGCCCTTTCAATTTACTTTATCACAATGAATGACTCCATTTTGGATGTTGTTGAACTTGATCATAATATAGCATGCCATGCTTATTTTGATGGATTCATTTAGCTTGTATCTGTCATATGCCTGTGTGCATATTTTATTCTACCTCAGCTAAACATAAAACCATAGATAACATTTATCTTATTTTAGTAGGAAAAAATCCTAAAGAAAAGGCTACTGTATTGCAATTAAGGATTTAACTGAAACTTAAAATGCTTCACTGTCATGTTCTCAATGCTGTGAAATGATACTGGAAAAGAACAAATGCTGTGGTCCTGTCTGGTCTTGTAACAACACAATATAGTAAACTCTCAGTTAACCAGCACCCATGGGGATTGGTAGATGCCGGATAACTGTAGCTGTTCTTCGTGTTTCCCTGTTGCAGTCATCGTACTTAGGTTATCTGCCTGCAGGTAGCCCTCAGTCGGCATGAATACCAGAGACTTAGTATTTCTGCATCGGTTGCTGTCGCTCAACGACTGACATCAGGTAGTCAGGGGTATAAAAACAGGCAGCCGACGCCATTACATCAATCTTTCTTGCCGAGGAGCCGGAAGCAGTAGCAGTTCGCATGAGTGCGGTCGGCCGCTACCTGAGTTTTTCGTTTACGAAGTCAATCATCCTGAAGTCTTCTAAAGCTAAGTACCCCATTGGGATCCTTTTTTCTTGCTCTAACCGATGTCAGAAAAAGTTAACAATTGTCTTGTCTGTGGAAAACAAATACCACACCGAGATTTTCATTCTTACTGGGTAACCTGTTTAGGTCCAGACCACAATGTACCTCGCTGTCAGTTTTGTGCCTTTTTCAACACCTGAACCATTCATCATCGGGCCCTTATTGTCGCTAAATACTTTCGTTCTCGATCTCCGTATTCCAAAATGGCTTTGGTAAGCCATCCGACTAACGATATTCTGAAAAAATGTAAGGATAAAGACAGAGACAGACTGCACAAGTCCAAAACTGCTGACGACGCTTTTGTTAATCTAGTCGCCAGTTCGCTGGTACTCAGTGAGGTGCTTTTGCAGCCCCTTATGCCCGCTTCTTTGGATTCACAGGCCTCTACTGAGACACGTTCGGAGTCCGGTATGCCACAAGACTCTTCTTCGACTATGGAACCTGCGGATGTCTCTACCTTAGATGGGTCCGGAGCCACTGAGCAGGCACCGACTTCTGAGGAAGTTCTTCGCACTATCGATATTCAACACAAACTGACAACCTCTTTCCCGTCTTCAATTCTGTCTAAATCTACCGTGTTTCTAAGGCCAAGAGTACATGCTATGCCTAGAAAACTGATGACCAAAGTGCATGCACCTGCTTCCTTGCCACAACATCAAATGCTTAAAATGGAAGAAGACCTTATTATGCTGATTAGGGGAAGACAGCCTTCCCCTGCTAAGAGAAAAAGTGATCAGTCCCCTGCAGCTTCAACAGACCAAGAGTCTGAAGACTATGAGGTATCTGATTATGAATACATGCCCTTATCTGCTTATGAGGATTCTGATGCAGAGAAATCCATTCCCTCTGCCTCTTGTCCAGAGGATGTTTCTTTTGGTGAAACCTTACATATCTTAAGAGAGCACTTCCATTGGGAATGCCAAGACTATCCTCAGTCCAAAAAGAGACTCAGAGAATTTCTAGATTTGCCACAAAATAGGCCTTTAGCAATGCCCCCAGTTCTGGAAGTTGTTGATGATGTCTTTATGGAATCCAGCCTTACCCCTGATACTTTAACCCTTGCTCCTAGGAAACCAGACAGGTACTACAGAGTACCTGATTCTCAAAAATTCCTTTTCAAAAATCCTACTGCTGATCCAGAGATAATTTCCTAGGGGTCTAAAGGTATCAAAGCTACTACAGCTAAGAATCCCAGCCCTTCGGACAGGGATTCCAGAGCTTTGGACAGATGGGGTAAGTATATACCTCTGTAAGTCTCTCCATTAGGGCTCTGAATTGTCAGTTTCACATGCTGAAGTACCAGCAACATATTATGGAACTTAATAAGCAAAGAATAGCAACCTTTACAGACTGTGCAGAAAACAAAGAATTGCAAGAGCTTATGCATTCTGCAAGCCAAGTCAGGAAGCATACATTCCAGTGTGGTTTTGATGCCCTAGAAGCATCTTGCAGGGCAGCAGTCACTGATTCTGTACTAAGAAGGCATGCTTGGCTTGAGGAACAGACCTTGCCAGACCATGTCAAATCAAAGTTATTAGATGCTCCTTTGCAAAAGGACAGTCTGTTTGGCACCAAAGCAGAAGAGGTTCTTAAAAAGATGGAAGAACAAGTTAAATCTATGCAGACAGTTAAAGAATTCTTGCAAGTACAGCCTCCTAGATTCAGTAGGCATTGCCCCTTGAAACATTGGTCCTTTCCAGCCCCCTCAAGGCCATCTCCAACCAGACACAGGGGTAACAGACCACCCAGACTACAGTCTCAGGGTATGCAGAGATCTAAGCAATGGATTTCCTCCAACTGCAAAGCAGGGAGTGCTAAAACACCCCCTTATGGAAAGAATTCCCAATGACTTCTCAACTCCACTCCCCAGCTCTGCCCAACTACTTGTGCCCCTAGGAGAAAAACAAGCCTATCTGACAGACTATTTTACTCAACTGGCCATTAGATCCCGGCTATCTGCAAGGAAAATCCTGCAGGCCTTAGGGTTCATGGCCTCATGCATCCTACTAATTCCATATGCCAGACTGCATATGAGGAAACTTCAATGGTACTTAAAAATCTTTGGTGTCAACATACTTAGGACGTGGAAGCTGTCATTCCTATCATACCCTCTCTAAGGACAGAGTTTCTTTGGTGGGCAGCAGCATGCAACCACAACAAAGGACTGCCCTTTACTCAACCCCTCACCGCCCAGACTCTAACCACAGATGCATCAGACTATGTCTGGGGGGCACACATGGATGGCAAGTGCATTCAGGGCCCCTGGAGCCCAAGTCAAATTCATATGCACATCAACCAAAAAGAGATGCTAGCTGTGCAGCATGCTCTGACAGCTTTCAGATCCCTACACTTACCAGGACACCTGCTAATAAAAACAGACACCACATTTATGTAGTACATCAAAATGCAGGAGGGAACACACTCTTACCCACTCTGCAGACTAGCCATGGCCCTTTGGAACATGGCCTTGGACATGCAGGTCCATCTGCAAGCTCAATTCCTGCCAGGCAAACAAAACTCACAACCGACTTAAGCAGAAATCTCCTAGACCCACATGAGTGGCAATTAGAGCCCAGCACCTTCAACCTTCTGATTCAGAAATGGGGGACCCCAGAGGTGGATCTATTTGCCTCCCCCTGCAATCACCAGCTCAGCAAATTCTGCACCAGGAGTCCTCACAGCAGGGCCTGGAAAGTGGATGCCCTATCCTTCCAGTGGGTAAATCTCTCAATCTATGCCTTTCCCCCTCTGCCCCTTCTGTCAAGAGTATTGCTCAAGATAAGACAGGACAGACCAAGGACAATTCTGATTGCCCCAGACTGGCCATGCCAGCACTGGTATCCGCTCCTGCACAGTCTGTCACTGGTGCCACCTTGGCACTTACACCAGAACCCAACCCTGCTCTCTCAGCAGGGGGGACAGATCTTGCATCTGCAACTCCAAACCCTAAATCTTGCAGCCTGACTTATTCTGGGAATTCTCCCCCAGTAACCAGCCTAAGCAAGCAGTTGCTAGACATCATTCTTGAAGCCAGAAGACCCAGTACAAGGAAATCATAGGCTGATAAGTGGAAAAGGTACTGCTCCTGAATTCAATCTAAAGGAGAGGACACAAACCTGCCCTCCCTGCCTCTAATCCTGGATAACTTAGCAGATCTACTCCACAGAGGCCTATCCTTCTCCTCCATTAAGATCCATGCCTCTGCCATTTCAGTTCATTACAACACTGAGGCACCTCTCTTCTCTCACCCTCATATCAAACAGTTTCTGAGAGGGTCAAACAACTTAAGGCCACCAAGGAGGGCACCCACCCCTGCTTGGGACTTTAACTTTGTACTGGAAAAGCTCATGCTTCCCCCCTTTGAGCCTGCAGCGTCAGCAGAGTTAAAATTCCTCTCTTGGAAAACAGCCTTGCTTCTAGCCATCACTTCAGTTAGAAGAGTGTGTAAGCTACAAGCACTCATGGCTGTGGAACCTTTCATTATTTTCCATGCTGACAGGGTTTCCCTCAGGACTAACCCTTCCTTTATGTCTAAAGTGGTATTCAGTGTGGCTCTAAACCAATCTATCCATTTGCCAACCTTCTTCCCTGCTGTGCCTTTCGGCTTTTCTCGGTTAGGGGTCGCCACAGCGGAACTCTGGTCTGCTAATGATTGGCAGTTGATTGTTACGTGCCGAGTTGCCAGCCCTGATGCACAAACTTCAATGAAGGTACGCCCATTCACGTATGTCTCCACGCAGAAGACGCTCTAGCTGAGAATCAAACCGGACAGGGAAAGGATCATGCACTCCTTGGAAATGCACAGACAGCTCAGATTCTACCTTGATAGGACTAAACCCTTCAGGAAATCTGACCAGTTATTAGTCAGCTTTGCATCAGGGGCAGAGGGCAAGACCTTTCTAAACAAACAATTTCCAAATGGATAGCACACTCTGTACATTTCTGCTACAAGCACCATGGGATACCAAACCCGCAGGGGGTCAGAACACATTCCACTAGGGCAACTTCTACATCTACAGCATTCCTCAGAGGAGTTCCTACCAGGGATATCCTGGAAGCTGCTACCTGGATTTCTGTACACACCTTCACCAAGCATTAACACCTGCCTATCTTTTCCAAATCCAGGGCGGGTTTTGTTACAGCAGTCCTGCAAGGCATACTAGCCAGCCCCAACTCTTCTTGACTGCCTCCACCCTTCTTCAGCTTTGGGAATCTACCCAAGTGTGATGACTGCAACAGTGAAACATGAAGAACATAGTACAGTTGTGTACACTGACCATAAATGTAGATGTTTGAGTGTATTCACTGTTGCAGTCCTGGTTTCCCTTCATCCAGTCCCCTTGTTTCTTTCTCTTTCTCTTTCTCTCCTCTCTATGCATATTACTCACCCCTTTCTGGGGTATTGGTGTTGGTATTTACTTTTTACTGGTGGTGTTTTCCCACCATAACATAGCTCCCTATTTGGGGCGGCTCCTGACATTTGGGGCAAGAAAAACTGATGTAATGGTGTTAGCTGCCTGTTTCTATACCCCTAACGACCTGAAGTCAGTCCTGGAGCGACAGCAACCGATGCAGAAATACTAAGTCTCAGTTATACAGGCCGACTGAGGGCTACCTGCAGGCAGATAGCCCAAGTGTGATGACTGCAACAGTGAATACACTCGAACATCTACATTTATGGTAAGTGTACACAACTGTACTTTTCTGGAGAGTTACTATTAAAAATAGGCCTGACTAATACTGTACCCTATACTATTTGTTTGGTTTGACTTGTTCTCAGGTTGGGGAGAGAAGGAATTCATTCCTGTCTTCCTTTTTAGAACTCTAAAACTCTAATAACGTAAGTTATGTTTCTGTGAGGGGAAACCAGAAAGTGCAGCAGATAATAATTGTACTGTATTTCTTCGATTTTTTTTTTTTTTTTTTTGCTGGTTGCTTGAGAGTGCCGGTTGCTTGAGTTCCAGTTAACTGAGAGTTTACTGTTGTCATTTTTTGAGCTGCTGCATTGAACACGTTGTGAGAGCACTATCCTTTTATGATGTTTAGTTATAGTTGTGCATCCTCAGCCCATTAGACGTATTCTACGCTAATCGGCATTCGTCTAATAGCTGTACCTCAACCAATACAGAGGTGCTGCACCTAAGAAGGTTTTTTCTTTTTTTGCCTCCTCTCATCACTAACATTGGTGCATTGTTAACAGGAAAAAGTATACCTGGCAAGTAGTAGAAACAGATTGTGTGTTTCAAGTATTATGTTCCTTTGAAATGTTGAAAAACTTGCTTCACGTTTACTTCTTTGCAGTTAAGGAGTTAACATTCAGGCAGGTCTGTAAATTATGCATTTAGTTGGTGTTATTAATTCAAGAGGTTTTAAAAGGTTCAAATCTGTGCAGCTGCCTTTAGAGAGCTTTGACAATGTTATCACCACCAATAAGGCAGTGTGTGTTTCTGTTTTGGTTACCATGGTATCTGAGCTAATTGATTTGAGGTGGAAAGGCAATTGCATTCAGAACAAAAAGAACCAGGCACTTGAAGTTTCAGTATTTTTATCTTGCTTCTTTGAAGTTTCTTTTAACTATTTTATCCATTAGTATCCACTGTGATGCAGTTATTTTTTAATCCCTAATTAAAATCAAACTACTCAAGTGGGCTGTATAGGTCCAGGGATATGGATTCATCAAAGAATACAGCAGTTTAAACACAATTAAATTATTGTATTGCTATCCCCACCTCCATCTTCTTAACAAACTACAGTGGCAGTCTTTTGGCCTGCTACACATAATATGTTTAGCAAGTATATGTGGACTTTTGGCATATTAATCTGCAGTACAGCAACCTTTGTCATGCCAGATTTCTAAAGTTCATCATCAGCATTGAAAGAATCTATGGTTCTGATTATAGTTGCACATTTCCTTCTAATAACAATCTCTTCTTTGGGATCATCATATGCATGCAGAGATCAGACTTTCCAAAGGATGATCCTATGAAAGTAACACCTCTGGTTCATAAATTAAACCTGTTGTGTTGCATACTGCAGAAAAGTATTAGTAAATCTTATAACATCAGTACGTTTGTCTGAGTGTTTGCACGAGGTGTGTGATTTAGTATTGTTTTTCAAAGTGTGCATCTAAAACTATTTGTTATATGTAATATTGCTTGTAGTGCACATTAAATGGTGTTTTATCATACGTTACTAAGATGGCAGCTGGATGAGGACATCTGCATGTTATTTTGTAGCATAAATTACCAAAGGCAGGAATTAGACAATCAGTGAGCACAAATAATTTTTACTTTTTTAACAGACATATTTATCTTAGTAATACTGTGTGGACTAGATGATTAATTGGGGTCTATGGTTAATCATCGAACAGCTCATTCATTGAATGGCTGTTCGTTGAATACTACTTGTCGAAACTTCCTTTTAAACGAATGGCCATATCATTGTAATGATTTTCATCGAACAATGATACTCGGTCAACATAAAGGAAACATAAACAAATACTCAAATTACCAGTAAATGAGTTATAAGGAAATATGCCCTTTCCTCACTGTAGTATACAGAAAAATGCAAAGGTAGAAATAATGAGTTAAAATGCCCCATGTCTTAATGTAGTCAAGCGTAGAAGAAAGGCAGTTGTTGCTTATTTTATCACTTTCACCCACCCATTGAACTTCCTCCATGCTGCCACACACATCAGCTTCTGTATGTTTTTTTTTCACTCACTTATAGATTAAATAGTCATTAATCAGTTAAGTCAACAGCTGTGTATTCATTTGTTTATAGGTTCATAGGTTCATAGGTTGGTACTAGGCTATTGGCCCTAGGGCCTATACAAGCCTATCCATAACAATTCCCTGGCTATTTCTTCCCAGGATATTTACTTCCTTGGTCCCTGTCTAGCAGCGCGACTGACATGATCCCTGGGGTGAATTTACTATCTCCCATCCAATCGTCAAGGTTCCTTTTGAAGAGGGCCAAAGAGGTGCTCAGCTTGACATGTATGGGCAGTCTATTCCAGAGTATGGGGAGTCTCTGGGTCAGAAACCTATCCCTCCAGCATGTTTTGTTCATTGTGATGACCAGGTTTAGATCTCTGGAGCATGTGGCTCTGAGGGATTGGGATTTCTTTAAGTGTAGCATGTCCAACAGCACTGGGTTTGACATGGCCTTGTATGTTAAACAGAGATCGCCTCTGAGTAGGCGATATGCGACAGAGTATAGCTGGAGTTTTTTTAGATGGTCAGCATAGGGCATCTGCTTTAGGCCTGTGATTCTTTTAGTGAGGTATTTCTGAGGCCTTTCCAGTTGTTGCAGATGTCTTGTGAGATACATACCAAATGGGGCGTTATACTCTATAATAGGTCTAATAAGGGATGAGTACAGTGGGACAATGACCTCCTTTTTTCTGGATGAAAAGGCATTAGTGATGAGGTGTGCCACATAGAAATATTTCCTGACTGTTGTGGCTATGTGGTTATCGAAGTTGAGACCATTGTCCACCTGTGTCCCTAAGTCCCTTATCAGACTTTTGGTGTTTAGTGTACTGCCACTTATGTGGTAATTCATGGGTACATGGTTTTTCCCCAAAGTGGATAACTATACATTTCTTGGCATTGAGCTTGAGCCCATGGCTCTGGCACCAAGCATCTGTTTCTTTAAGGCCCTTTTGTAGAATATCCATATCATTTGGGGATTCAGTAATGGCTCCCAGTTTGCAGTCATCTGCAAACTTTGTTAGCCAGAGTCCCTTAGTGCTGGCCTGTACTTGAGAGAAGTAGATGCCAAACAAGAGCGGTCCCAGGACTGAACCCTGAGGTACTCTGCTTGTCACTTGTCTGGAGCTGGATTTTGAGTTGGCTACTTTTACAGTGTGGGTTCTGTCAGTAAGCCAGTTGGCAACCTATCGAGTGACGTAGGGATTAATGCCTAGCTTAGTAAGTTTATCTATCCTTTGTTGAGTGGGTTAGTTTCACTAGGCTAATAGCCTTTTTTTAGGGGAGAACAAGGTGGTAATTATGCTACTAGTGGAAGTTTGGCAAGGGCATTAGGGATCTTCCCCTTCTCATAGCTTTTTCAGCTAGTGAGTGCATGTGCACATCTGATTCCTATCACAATGACACCTGGGAGGATGGTGCGCAAGCAATGTCATGGCGGAGAAGGGATAGGAAGCATTGTACACTCAGACAGTGCAATCTGGTGGAGATTTAATGGATTTGGAGAGATTGTTCCAACATGAACTGTGCGGTGTCTCTGAGGTGGAAAAAGAAGATTGTTTTGCTATAACCCTCCAGTCAGATTAACAACAGAAGATTAATTTCTGTAGATGTGAGCTGGAGAGAATGTGCTTAAAGAATTACAGTATTATATGCATATATAAATTGCAAAAAAGAGAAAATCTGTTTCATCAAGTATTAGGCTATGTAGTGGTTAACATGACAATTAGAATTGCAGGAGATTTTAATTGTAATTTTAGAGGAAAATGTAAAAAGAAAGGGAAGAATGTTAAAAAAATTCAGAATGTGAAAAAAATGTGGTAAAATAGTCATGTTGAACACAAGTCAATTGAGTTATAGAAGGGGGTCAATTGTTTATGAAATTGATTATTTTGTATAATCTGAAGTCCTGAGGATAGCAGATGGTTATACAGTTATGAGAGGTTTTTCAGACATTTAGCAATATGGATGGAAGTGATAAAAAAGGGACTATATAAAAATAGGAAAAGGAATAACTAGAATAAATGAAAAATTATTGGATGAACTTTTAAATAGGAGTTATAGAAGGATCATATAACTATGAAAGACTTCTATAAAAAATGCCTGAAAGGAGTGTTGAATTTAAAAAGAAGTAAAAAAAAGTTTTTTTTTTTCCAGTGGCAGGAAGAAATAAAGGAAGCAAATGTGAAGTATTGAAAATGCGCAGAGATGTATTAGAAAATTTAGAAAATAATACAAGAGAGTGTTATGATAATGGAAAGGAAAACTATAAAAGAAATCAAGGAAAAATGAAGGTATTGCTGTTAGATACAGGTATCTGCTAATCTGGGTAAAATAGTAAAGAAAGATGTTAACATAATGAGGGAAATGAAAAAATGTAAAAGGAGAGGCAAAAAGAAAAGACTGTGTTATAAGTATTTGAGCACAGTGTATTGAAAATATGTATAAGAGTAAAATGAAGGAAGATGGGAGAGAATGGAAGGTAAAAAATCAGAAAGAGTGAAGGAAGAATTTGAAAAAAAAATTAATATTGGTGAATTGGGTGATGTATGTAGGACGGTAAGCACTGATTCAATATCAGGACCAGATGACATAGGATATGGAATGTATAAGAAATTAATAGGTTGTCAGAGTATTTTGAAAAAGTTATGAATGAATGGTTGAAGGAAGATTTTGTTTATGAAGAGTTATGTAGTGAGATATTAAAATGTATATGGAAGAAAGATGAGAAAATTAAATAAAAAAATGGGGACCCATCACATTAAAAAATACAGATTATAACATTTATGTAAGAATAATACACAGGAGAATGGAAGTAAGGATGAAAAATATTATGTCAAGAACTGTTATTGGTTGTGAGAGAAGTAGTGGATGATATAAGTAAAGGAGAAGATGTGAGTCTTATGCTAGGAGATACTTGTAAAGCATTTGATACAGTAGGACATGGTGCTTTGTAGAATGTTATGGAAAAGTTTGGAATAAGTCATAAAATTAGGAGTGTATGTATGTCAGCATATCAAAATAATTAGAGTAAAAGTGTTTGCGAATGAGTGGCTGAGTAAAGAAATGTGCATGAAATGTCATATAAGACAACGATAAGATTGGAATATTGTTTGCATTGGTAATAAACCCGATAGAGAGCAAAGTAGCTTATAAAATGAAAGATTCTAGATATGTAAATCAAAAGGAGGTAGTAATTCCTGTATTTCTGGCATATGCAGATGATACAGTTGGAACTGCTTGGAACAAGATATGGATGTTTTGGTTTGTTTGAATGAGTGTTTAAAGCAAATGGGAATGGTCTTAAACAAAGATAAAAGTAAGGGTTTGTATGATGTGTCGAAAATTCGGGGTGTGTATTTTTCAATGAATTAAATGTCTTTGCTACGTATAAAATGTGGGAAAAAGTTATCATTATGATGCAATAGGAGAGTTTGGTAAAAGAAATGAAAGAAATATGTTTTCTGTGGAAGATGTACAGGCTAGCATTCAAGAAAAATGTTCACATGGTGAATTTGGTATTAATGGGGAAAATAGCTTTATATGTCAAATGTTTATATGATTCAATGAAAATATGAAAAAGAAATTGTGCAAATGCTGTCTTCTTTCATATGAGGTTCAAACATTAAACCCAGTGAACAGGGGTGTGTTGTATATCCATGAAGATGAAAAGGGATTGGGGTTATTAAACCCACTTGTATATTCTGCTTCATTATGCTTGTTTGGAGTATTAAAGTAGGTAAAAGAACTGAATGAGAAATTGAGGGCAAGACTGTTTAAATATAAAAAAATTTGGAGATGATGAGAATAAGAAAAAGACTAAAAGAATATGTAAATGAACAAATTAAAAAAATATCAAGAAAAATATTAACATTGAAATTAAACATTAATGGTTTAGAAAAAGATAGATGAATGTGATATAATAATATAATAAAACAATTATGTAATACCTCCCAACAGTCCCTGATTTTGACTCAGATGTTAGCTCTGTCCCTCTTAATTCCTCCTAAAGCTGATGAACTTTGGAGAAAAGATGGTGAATTACACTTAATAAATAATGACAATAATTAAGATTTCTAGACTTCTTTTATATCAGAAAATGTATATTAATTCAGATTCTCTTATTCTGTCAATGTTTCAAGTTAATAGCAGGAATATTTTAAAAGTGGCCCTGATTGCCCCTGATCCTCTTGAGATTTGTCCCTGACTGGTTGAGAGCTACAATTTATCAAAAGGTGTGATCAAATCCATTAAAGTATGGAAACAGTTGTGCTCCAGGACAGTGGAGTGTCAAAATTTTCTATGGAAACAAGTGATAAATAAGTTATCTGTAAAGAGGAATATGCCATATTAAAAAATGTTGAAAGACTGTGTTTTTGGTGGGGAGAAAGAAAGAACAGAGCATGTTTTTTTTTTTAAATGTAAAAGAGTTGTGAAATTGTGGAAACAGTCGTGTGAAGAAAATTGTTGATGGTATGAATGACACAAGTAATATCGATATGAATATTATGAGTGCAAAAAGAAAGAATATTTAAGAAAGGTAAATAGAAACTTATTTTAAGTTCTACTTATCAGTCAGAATGAAAGCTAGAATGAAATTCTGTTAAAGGGAAATGGATTTTAGCAGATACATTGCAAAAGATTAGATTTTGCTTGTGAAAGATGGAGTGGGGGTCAGTTATGGAATAATAATAATTATAATGTAATAGGAAATATAAAAAGTAATATAAAATGGAGAATGTGTATATACGTGTTTGTAAATAAGTTTTTTTATGTTGTATTGGACCCTTGCTCCTTTTGATAGGTACCATGGGATCTTTTACTTCCACCTGAGATACCACCAACTCAAGCAGATAGGGCCGCAGTTTATTGTCTCATCCAAAAGGCAGAGCACTCAGGAGTTTTGCCCCCCACCCCCTTTATGCTACACTGCAGTAGCAGCAATCAGTCCACCTGGGGTGGGAGGAGAACCTACAGCCTTCTGCACCAAAAGTAAGTGTGGTATCTATTGCACCTATGACACTGATAAAATGTCAGAATACTACAGTTTAGTCCCATGAAGGAGTACATGGACACTGCAGGCATTCTTATTGTAAAACATCTAGCTACAGCCACTCAATATTTCAACATCACCACCACAAAGGAACAATGCTAGTTTGACATTTTGGAGCTTTGCACAGTGCAGAACTTTAGCAGGTTGCTTTAGCATAATGCAATAAATATTAACATATGATATTTTACTGATTGTAGCTTTAATTTGCCTGAATATTTAATGCATATCAGAATAATGTAACTTCAATGAAAATAAACAGAAGTCAAATACTTTCTCTTGCATACTCTGTATTTTATTTTGTATAGTCCTAAAGTCATGCTGAGTGCAGTAATATATCTTCCAAAAATCTAATCAAACAAATGTGGAATATTGCCATTAAATATGTATGTATAAAATAGTAAGATTAGTGGATTTCAAAGTAGAAAGTGATGTTTTCTTGAGTTAATTACTTGGATTTGGGGGCCTTATAATAATAAGCATTACTGATGTAAAACAGATTGTATCTGAAGAACACAGTTGTCCTTCACCTATTTCACATATTTTTTTCCCCAGCTGTGGAGGTACTTATTGCTCAGATATCATGGCTAGAAATGGAACGAAGACATAATGAATATATAGGATTATGGCTGGGATCATAACGTGTTTTTTCTGAGTTCAAGTCATTGATGCCAAGAGATTTAACTCGAGGGAAGCTTGACAGGTGAATCTTGGCAACCCTATCAAGAACATATAATTGAAGATTATGGTCAGAGACACAGTCATAATTCTTTGTAGTGCATGGAGTTTTATCTGCTCCATGTACTGCTAGTTACAGTAAAATAAAAAACACACACAAAGTGTTTTCCCTGATTTCAAAGCCATAACGCACTGGAGCCCCTTAGTGAGTGCTGTCAAAGGCAATGTGTAACACACAGTCGGTTACATTTAGACTCACCTTGTCATGCTTCTAAACTGTTCAGATTGTTCATCATAAAGGCCATAGGTTTCAGATAAATCATGGAGGACTGAAGTCACTGAATAGACATACATTTGAGCTTCAGAGAAAATGCAGGCAAACACAGATCCTGCACATCCTGTTATTCTAGCTATTTTCTAAGTTTGCAAGAGGAAGGGGCGCCTTATCAGTACAGACAGCAGGCAGAACCAATTGTTTTATTTTACTGCTGTTGTTTACTGGTCTTTACTGACAGATTTTATAGCTTATCACTAAATCTAACCTCAGCAGCTTATGCAGGAGGTGCTTAACATTTGTCAAGATGATGTCTCGCACCACTGCAGCACTTAACTGATTTGTCTTTTTATGAATATCAGAGCGTAATCACCGCTCTTCATGCATTACATGGAAATTAAGAGAGAAATGTAGAATTACAGAAATTAATTCTTAATCTACATAATTAGAACTGCAGTCATTTTTGGTTCAGTTCTGTATTAGGAATTGATAGTTTTTGTTAGCAGTTAGCTGTTGTGTATCAACACCCACCAGTGCTGTTTATCATTGATGTATATGATAAATATTGGTCAAAAGAAAATGTGCAGAACTTCCAAGATGGCTGCACACTGATCAACAACTTAATTTCAGCTCGCCCAGTGTGAAAAAAGAAACTGAGAGATAAGGGCCACTAACTATCAGTTTTTGTATGTTCTTTTACTGGCTAGTAAGTACACTGCCTAGATGACATCAAAGAAGAAACTTTGAGAGCCTGAAAGAAATTAAACTAGAAACATGAGGAGAAAACACTGACTGAGAAGAATCCTGCAACTGCGTGTCAAAAAGCAGTGCAAGCTTCAGCCTACCTATATGGTTAACAAAACTAAACATAAATAAATAATATGCATTACTTAGCTGATCCTGCAGTTATTCAATCTATGGACACACAGTAAACAAATCTTAAACACCTGCTGTATTTGTTGTAATCATCATTTGTACAATTATTTCAGGAAACGTGTTACAACAACTTCAAATATGCTGGTGCCCTAATAAGATCATGCATAATTAAACCATGTTGAGTGTGCTTTTTTGGTATTCTAAAATAAATTATTTTCTTGCTAATGTAGTACACCACCTTGTATTCCATTTAATTTTCATCACTCTCCCTTTCAATGGTTTATTTCCTTCCATTTTATATTCAGGAATATAATCTGGCATTAATTTCCTTGCTTTTTCTTTTTAATTAATAACATCAATAAATAAATATTACAAGGAGTGTAACGCAAATCATGTGTGTGTGTGTGTGTGTGTGTGTGTGTGTGTGTGTGTGTGTGTGTGTGTGTGTGTGTTTACCTTATCTCCCTCTGCTTATCCAGTAACCAAGCCTTTCTTCAAATATTGTATCTACCCACAACAGCTCTTGTCTCACCACAGCACCTCTTTTACTTTTTCATGAGTGCTGCTAATAAATGTTCCAATGCTTCAATGTTTCTGGTGCCCACGTCCTTCTGTTGTATTAGGTGGCTATAAAATCTGCCTCAGTATGGTTCACTAGGCTAGTTACCACAATTCAATGTGCTTTATCAAATTGACTTCCTTTTTGTTTACCACATTTCCAAGTACATTTGTATCTCCTTCTTCTTAAATTAGTTTGGGAGGAGCATACGTGCAGAGTTTTTGTTCAAAAGTACTTTGCGTAAGACAAAGTGCTTGGAGCTTTGGTGTGAGAGCTGTATAAAACTGTGCTTTTCATTGAAAATGTCAGTTTGTGCCAAGTTACACTGGTGCATGTGAGTTATGTGAATCTAATTAATATTTTCATGAGTTCTTGAGAGAATGCAGTGCTTTTATTTACAAATGTATCCTGTAAATGAATGCTGTGTTGTCGCAGTATGATGCTTTACTCCAAGTCTATGTGATTTACTTACTTTTAGAATGGTTATAGCAGTAGAGAAATTATTTTTGTCTCCTACCTTTAGAAACCACAGAGCTGATTTTAAGTATAGAGGACATGGGGAATATAGTCACCTGAGTGGAGGTGTGTTTGGGGTATGGGGCTATGCCTCTTTATAAAGCAATGTTTTCTGTATTTGTTGTTTCAGCATTTTTTTCACTATACTGGTTTTCTGATAAAAACAGGCATGAGGTTTTTGCACTTTCAGTCTGGTTACATAACACCGTTCGTGAAGAATGCTTTAATTTGTTTGGCCTTGACCTGGTCTTAACTCAAATTAAATGCCTTTTGCACTGAACTAAAGATATATCGCTGGAATCATAACTATTTCCTCTCTCCAGTTCATCTTATGCTGTATTATAGTATCTACCATTTACACAGAGGTATTATAAAATTCTATTACTCTGCTTGGAAATACATATAAGATAAGCCTGTAGCTTAATTTCAATTTGAGTTACTCTAAACATTCCACTTTTCTAGCTTCCTTCTGTCTTATTACACAAATAGCTAAGCTTAATGAGTAATGTAATCCTTAATAAAGAAAATACCTACATATGTGCCTCATAATAAGCAAACTTTGCATTATGCAGATTTTTCTACACACAGCTCTATCTTAAATGCTTTTGTGGTCCTTGATTTCATAAATAAGTATTACTTGGCATACTTAGAAATGGTAGAAGTTGCAGGTGTATTTCCAGTTGTTGAAGAACTTCATGGAAGTCATCCCAAGCAAATCTCCAACCAAGGAGAGGTTTTAATAATTGCAGCACTTTACACCTGAAAACCTCCATTATGTAGCTGTGCCACACTTATTATTTGATGCTGTGACAAAGCAAATGACAGGACACTTATTTTGTTAAAGATTTGAACAATTGCTACAAGACAGTAAAACCACTGGCCACCCTAATCAGAAGCTGCAAAACAACCATTTATCTCCCCCTACTGACCCAAATGGAGAATTTCCTTTCAATAAATTCAACAAATGCTTGGTTGTTTCATCTGATTTTCACAAAAATATACTTTGTTCATTAACCTGCTGACATATTTCATTAATCTGAATAATGCAGTATTGTCAGCAACAGATATGAGATATATAGAATAAAATACTACTGTCTCTTTAGTACTTAACGACCCATTAATGCTTCAGTAAAAGTCTCCTTTTCCCTAGCACATTTTATAAGAAATTAAAAACCCACTGTAATATGCATTCCCTGCACCTAGGTACCTTATGCAGCTCATATTTTTATACTTTTATCAGTTTTGCAGCCCTCCCTTTGGCAGGCTTTTCTAGTCAGTTAATCTTTGTTTTAGCTTGGGATTACTTAATTCTCCGAGGGAATTTCTGTGTAGTTAGCTCCCCCAAGCTATTACCCAATTGCCTTTTTGTTGTTTGTGGCATCCTTTCCTTTGTTACACACATTCTTTTATACTTACCTTGCTACACCAATTATAATTTCCTTGTTTGATTTTTAATGAATCCCCTTATTTACTTTTTAATGCACTTGTTTACTCACAGGCAGAGCATCGATTAGCATTCATTGCCTTCTTTTCTTCTTTACTCAGTTTCCCTTTTCCAGTTTCTCCCTCCCTTTCCCTGTATAATGTATGTAGCTACACACATTGCACTCACACTTGTATAAACACATATGCAAATATATATAAATGTATGTGTGTCTTTGCATTTATGTAGCTGTATATGTAGGCAACCCTCTCTCTCTCTCTCTCTCTCTTATATATATATATATATGATACACATACAGACGCAGACATACACACACACACACACATGCACACACACACACGTGCACAACTTCCATGTAATTGCTCAGACAGCTATTTGCTCAAGTGTGTTGGCTGTTTGGGGTCTATATCAATTTGTCAAAGGTTCATTTCTGTGAAGCTTTCTTCTTCATCGACTAGAAACCACAAAACGTTTACTTCGGCGAACATTCACATCCATGAAAGATTTACATAGGGAAAGTAACCAGTTGGCCAACAGCAGAAATTTTCCCTTTCCCCACTTTAGTGCAATCTTGGAGTTGGTATATATAGTTGAGGGGTGTGGGGGCACAACCCCCCACATTGGGGGCTTGAGGGGCACAGACGACTGCTTCCTTTCCCTGTTTAAATGTTTTTTTCTAAGTGATCATTCACTGAAGTGAATGTTTGCTGGTTTTGGGTCAATGAAGAAAGGTTCATGATAATTAACCTTCGACAAACTGATATAAAACCGCTATTTGCTATTCACTATTGCTTCCTATTAACTAAGTATATTGGAGAGCTACCAATCATTTATTTTCACTTTTATGAAAGATTATGTTTTTTTCTTTACTGGGACGATGTCAGAGCAATAATTTATAAGTAAGTGTTGTACAGGGGTAGGGTCTTGCTCTGCATAGAAATATTTTAACTTTTGGTTTATTTGCAGGAATATCCATGGTCCTTGACTGCATGTGTTTATAGAGATTATATGTACTCATAATAAAGGGATAATGGGATGCTTGATGAAGTGTAAAAGCTATCATTTCCATAGATATTGCATTTTGCTTGATTGTAGTAGAGAGAGAGAGTGAGACACACACGAGCGCGCGTGCACACACACACACACACACACACACACACACACACACACACACACACACACACACACACACACACACAAGCTTGATTCTGTTAGTAATCATTGAGTTGCACTTTATCAAAGCAGAACTCTTTCTTGCCAAATAGATGCATCACAAACTGATGAGTCACTAGAACAGTTACCTTCATGGGTATTACAGGCAGGGGAAAGTCAAATAGCCTACACCCACACCCCTACCCCTCCCTACATGTACTGGAGTGGGACTTGATGGAAGATGTTTCACATTGCAGACAAAACCCCACCAGTTATACTGAATTTTCATAATACAGAATGTGCTTTCTTTAGTTTGGCTGCGTTTGCTGACATCTGCATGAGTGAGGTTGCTGCACAGTGGGGAGTGGGAATATATAAGTTACATGGGGTGTAGGACGCTTGATTCCTCCACATAAAATAAGTTTAATATTATAATTTTGTGTTCAATATGTTTACTTTCAGTCTTTTTAGATCAATATTTTTGCATTCAGAATTTTTTTTGTATGATGTCTGCTGGCACAAAACACATATATGCACATGGACTAGTATATGCAGTCTGTTTTTATTACCTGATCCCACAACTGTGATTTAATGTCAGTTAAGAGTTGTTCTGCATGTCATCATGTAATAATACACAGAATACCTAAAAAAATTAAAAAAAATGGATGCACATCTGCTGTAAATATCTGGCTGGAAGACCAAGGTTCATCTGCTTAGTTCCCAATCATATGTACCATTTTTACAACAACGATAACATCACTCATAAGTTTATTATTATTGTCACTATCTCACCAATCTGAAATTCATGTACTGAAAATGAAGATTTTATGGTGATTTTAAACTATGCAGAAAATGCTTACTGTCTCAGAAAGTTAATAGTGCATGAAGGACTACCACTGAGTTGTTGCAAACTATTGGGACCTGTTTACAAATGGAATTGTAAAATCGCACACCACAGTGTGACAGAAGGGTCCCTTAAATGGCAATCCTAAAATTCCACACAGTTAAAATGTTATATATAACTCTGCATAGCAATCAGTTGGCTAAAATGGGCAGAGGAACTATTCCACTTTAAAAATACACTGCAAAACATATAATGATTATTTGACCAATCACACCTTGCCAGTATCTTCCGTTATGCCACACCTCCTTTCTACAGGACAGCCATACCAGTCAATCCCGGAATAAATTCATGACCTCAGAGATTTGGGAAATGCTAGGTTATAAACCTGTCCATTCTTCATGTTTTATTTATCTATTTGTTGGAGAAGGTTTATGTCCCTGGTTTTAGTACTGGTGCAGATACTGGAAGTGCATACAGGATATCCAGGACAACTTTTTCTCTAATGGCACCATATGTGAGATAGAGATTCCCTCTCAAAAGTCTGTGAGCATACTTTTCAACACTTAGCACAAGAAATCTGGACAAAGCCACAAATAATGGGGGGACAAAGGACCAAAAATAGGGACACTTTTTAAATACTGCTCTTACAAACTTAGAAAATTGACAGACTAGCAAGTTTTTCATTAACATAAATTTTCTGAAGGATATGAATTCTGAAACTCAAATGTCTGGCAATATTTTCTGACTTCAGTCCTCGTTGATTTGGCAGTGACTTGCAAATTTTAAAAGGAACAGACCAAAAATATGAAACAAAAATCTGGACATTCTGGGAAAATCTGGACAGTTGAGAGGTATATCTGTGAGAAATGGAATAAAGTGCTGGTGCTTCCAGCCTCTCTTGTTAGTTCTGAGACTTTAGGCATGTGATCTTTTTGCTTAAGAACCTTTATTTGCAACTAGGAATACATTTTAACTTGTCTGAAACCCCAAAAATTGTTTTCATTTTAGCTGAGGGATTTCTAACATCAAAGAAGATTATACCCCAGTTAGCATGTTTTGAATGCTGTTTTGTTTTACATTAATATGATGAACTCATGTTGAAAATATTCCAGGATTATTGATACAAGGCTCCTCTGTATTGGATAAACGCCCAGAAAAACTGATTATGTGAATTTCACCCCAACTCTGGACCCTTTCAGGCACCAAGTCACTCCACAAATAATAAATCAACCCTGCTAAAAACCTAAACTCCTCCTGACAAAATAAGAACTAGCAAAAAGAAACTCAATCTATTCCATATGAACATCAATAGCATTGCAAGCAAAATTTCAGAACTATATTCATGGATAAAATATTACTCCCCGACATATTAGCATTAACAGAATCTTGGCTAAAACCGAATATTAGCAACACAGAAATATTGCCCCCCCCACCAGGCTTTAACATCCTTAGAGCTGATAAATTATACAAAAAAGCAGGGGGAGTAGCAATAATGCACCACAGTAGCATAAACCTGTCACCTTTCACATCTCCCACACCTTCCTTCTTCAATGCCAAACTACTTCTAAATAACCTAAAACTAAACACATAGATAACTGTATGTGTGACAGTGCTTTATACCCTAGCCGCAAACCGTATCAGTACATTGCAGGACATCCTACCTTGACTATCTGATAATGTTTACACCGAAACAACTATATTAAATGATGTTAACATCAAATGGTCAAGTCTCGTGTCTGAGATAATGACTTCTAGTATAAACTTGTACAATCTCTCCCAACTTATCAGTGATCCTACCAGAATCAACCTGAAAAATGCTAAAACTACCACCCTGGACTGGTTATTAACAAGTCACCCTAACAATATAAGCTGCCATGACACCTTAGCTTGCACACTTAGTGACCGCCTGCCCTTATGTCACAAGATAATGCCATACTTCTCCCAGGGACACACATATAAATTCTTTCACAATATGAACAAGTTTGACCCACAACTGTCCACAGTAGTGAGGAAATCATTCTATATTGCACAACTTATAAGCAAAGCTATAGCATCAAGGACCAAGGAAGTCATTGTTCCACTGTATTTGGCATTCAGCAGAACTATCATTGAGTACAATGCCCCCTTTGGTATGTGCCTAACCAGGCATATCCAACAACAGGACATCCACAGAGGCTCCTCACTAAAAAAATAAAGGGTGTAAGTAACATGTCCTTTGCAGACCACCTCAAGGCCCTATCCCTGTATTCTGTCTTCTGCAGGCTGTTGGAGGAATTCTATGCCCGGCATACAGGGCATTGTCAGACTCCACTCTAATGGACCACATGTATGTCTGCAAAATGAAGAGCACCAGAATTACCTGTTCTAAAGACTTAAATCTTGCCTGTGATATAAATAGGATCTGATGGAGAGAGAGGTATGTATCCCAGAGACTTCCCCATCTCTGGAACTTAGTCCCCACCCATGTGAAGCAGAGCTCCTCCCTAACCCAATTCAAGTGTAACTTGGACAATTGGATGGGGAACAGGAATTCATCCCTTGTTTGTCACCTATTTCTCTAATGGACCCAGGCAGCCTGTAAACGATTCATCTCCCAGGCTCCTGCTTGTAAATGTTTCATCTCCCAAGCCCCAGCTTATACTTATCAAAGGTAGTTGAACTTGTCAGAGATTTGGGATGCAAGGCTAAGCATAAAAAGGCCCTTGTGGTCATTAGCATAATAAACTATGAACCTATGAAGTGTTTAATACCTTACTACAATCTAACAACTGGAACATTCTAAATATCTTGCCACAAGATGGTGCTATTGTCTGTTTTAATAAGATCTTTATTATGGAACTGCTAAACAGCATGGCCCCTCTTAGGCTTAAACGAGTGCAAAACATCTCTGCTCCTTGGCTCACTCCTACTACCAGGAATTTAATGGACTAGAGATAAAGCCTGGAAGGCATGACTCAATAATAACACAGAAAACAATCTTCAATGATATAAATACTTACAAAATGAAGCCAAATACTAGATCAAACTCAACATGAAACTTTATTACTCCAATTTGCAAAATAGATGCTACACAACTTCTAGACAATTCTGGGCCACCATATCTAAATTACTATATCCTGGATCAAATGGACAACCAAACCACAACCTCCACTGCTCCATGGAAGAAACAGCTAATGCTTTCAATGATCACTATCTCTAGCATCACTCAACTACTTCACAATGAAACTCAAAACACATCAACCTCCTTTAATAATATGATCACATCCCACTCAGTTTCACCTCCTATTTCCATTAATACTCACTTTTTTTCCTTTTAACTAGTATCTATCATAGCAATCACAAGTTCCTCAAACAAATTAAATAGCATCTATTTGTTCCAGAAGGAATTCCTTGTGATTTCTTAAAAATAGCAGCTCGCTCTTTTCCATTCCAGTATTCCATCTCATAAATAGGTCTATTCAGGAATGATCACACATCCCAGCCTTATGGAAAAAATCCTTATATTATCCCACTTCAAAAAGAAGGTAACTCCAGTGATATATCCAACTTTAGACTCATTGCCATTCTCTCTCCTCTTTCAAAAATCCCTAAAAATGTATTCATAATAAATTAATGACTCATTTACAGACTAATGACCTCCTCACCCCACACAACATGCTTTCAGATCAGGCATTGCACTACCACAGCTCTCTTACACTTCCCCAACAATATTAACCTAGCCAGAGACAAAGGCCAGCTGGTTTCTGACGTGTTTCTGGATCTGTCCAATGCCTTCAATAAAACTGTTTCTCATCAAACACTTTCACCAACTGGTTTCCAGCTACCTTTCCAGTAGGCTCCAGTCCGCTGAATGGATTAATTCGTACTCATTCTTCTCACCAGTCAAACCAAGTGTTCCCAAAGGTTCCATACTGGGGACACTGGTTTTCAACATATTTAGCAACAACCTATACACTGCCAAATGTCAAATATCCCTCATACAATATGCTGACAACTCCACATTAATCTGTTCTGTTAGTGACATAATTACACGACAACACCTCACCCGAGAGTCATTTTCAACAGTTAAAACTGGCTTAACAACTCCCAGCTTTTACTCAATTGAAAAAAAACAAAACAAACTTGCATCTATTCCTCCCAAAAGTTCTTACATGCCTCAAACAAAATTTCTTAATAATATCACCTGATAATACTCCTATAGAAGCCACCCCTCATAGCAAGCTACTTGGCATGACAAATTGATAATAACCTGAACTTTGACTCGCATGTGCAACAGGCTATCAAAAAACCTCACCAATAATTAGGGGCATGCTATACAACAAAAAACTACTTAACTGACTCATCCCTTGGCTTCCACATTGCTGCTCCCCACTTTACTATATGGTTCCTCAGTACTGTTTAACCTTCAAGCTTCCATCCAAAATAAACTGAAGCAATGCTACAACAAAACAGTGAAATTTAACACTAACTCATCAAACAGAGCCCATCACTGCTTAGACATAAAACAGTTTGATTGCCTTGAATTACCCAGGCAGCTTACTTACACCCAACTACTCCTAGTGGCAGACTTATTGGACATATACACCCCTACCAGGCCACATTGATATGGAAACAAAATGCTCCTCACTGCCTACAAACCACATCTGCTAGCAGGAACCTCTGTCTGTTCCAGCTATGCAGCCCTCTCTTGAAAACTCAATCCCCTTATCCCTTAAACATACTAGCAACCTTTTCAATTTTAAGACCAATCTAAAAAATATCTGTCTGATACCTGGAACTGTACATACATAACCCTCAAAACAGATGTATGACCACCTACTCACTATAGCTAAGCCTTCTTCACTCTAAGTTCACTAAGACCTCCATATCTTGGCAGGTAGTAAAGGCCTAACATCAACAGAAGCTCTCACTTTAATGATCTCATGCTAGTAATGTATGCCCTTTTAATTCTGCAGGCAACACTGACTATTATTTATTTTCCTGTCTTGTGTCTTGTTGTGGAACTTTTCTCCCCAAGCCTTCACTAGAAACGGGCCATTGGCTGAAATGGAATCTGTCGCTTGTCAAAGGACAGATAAAATAAAATGTTGGTCATCATCTGTGTTTGCACCTGAGAATACACTGTTACAGACTGAGATGGTACAGCATTATAAGATTTCAGTTCCGTCCTTGGTATAGAGGGTATAAAGGCCTGATTGTGAACCTGATGCCCTGTGTTTCAGCAGAGGGACAGGTGCTGGAGAAGCTATCTAAAGGGGGTTAAAGTTGGCACCCAGAGCCAGTTCACCCATCTTTGAGGAGGTAGGTAACCTGATCTGCTAAAGAACTAACACCACATGCAGGCCGGGTGTTGCATTAATGTTACATCAATTGTGAGGGTCAGATACCTGCCAAGCAGCATGACCTTGCACAGTTGCTAAGTTTGACACATGCATGGAGGTGCACATGGGTCTGTTGCCATTATTGTGGAAGTCTTCCTTATTCTGCTGCTATGGAACAGCAGGAGTCATGGGTAAGGATAAAACCCCAGGTGCACCGAGGGTGATGTTGCTGATGGGATCAACCTATGTAGCTCCCCGAGCCAGGAGCAACTAGCTGTCATCCTACTCTTGGCTATCTGTCCATCCAAGAGTGCCATCTCATCTGGGGGGGGGATAAGCTAGACCTTCAGATGGAGGAGATGATGGCAGCATAAATGTTATGGCTGAAAGTCAGAGTGGCCTTGTGGATAAAAAGGTATAGAAAAAGAAAAAACTGTGCATGTGTGTGTCTATGTGGGTGAATGTCAGCACATTCTGTGTGTGTGTGTGTGTGTGTGTGTGTGTGTGTGTGTGTGTGTGTGTGTGTGTGTGTGTGTGTGTGTGTGTGTGTGTGTGTGTGTGTGCATATGTATGTGGCTAGATAGATATAGATATGGATATAGATATAGATATAGATGTAGATATAGATATAGATATAGATAGACATACATATTTTCCAAGACTTTATATATATATTTATATATATATATATATATATATATATATATATATATATATATATATACATATATATATATATATATATATATATACATATATTGGTGATGTAAAAATTCTTCTTACACAAAAAAACAAGACTCTAAATAAAATTCTTAAATATGGTTAATTGCAATTCTAATAACATTTAAGTAGCAAAAATTCACTTTTTGCATCTAATTACACTGACTCCCAGTGGAAAAAATAGCTGTCTATTCAGAAGATGTTATGTTTAACGTCAAGTGATAGTATAAGCTAAGATGAGGGCGGGAGCACTTAAGATAACTTTAGAATCTGTGTAATTCCCTTTGCATTTAGTCATGATCCACAAAAACATCTTCAGAAACACAGTAAGAAATCTATACCCTGAGATTCTAGTTGTACTTATATGATTCAGTACAAAACACACTGTGATATAATTATTATATTGCTGTAGCTGTCTTGTACTGCTTTGTCAAATATCAACAGTGTTTTTATATCAAAGAAGGTATAATACTGAAATAAGTTGTATCCTTCTGCTGGGTAGCTGGTTGAGTACCACACCCCAGACACTACAGCAACGCAAGTTAACAACATGTAATTGCCTGCTGGCTGCTGTACGCCATTTTATGGCTTAACATGGGATCATGGTCTTGAAAGGGTTCTCTGTGGAATTCTTATGCTTTAACATGATCTTGCTAAACAGAATGTAAAATCTCAGAGAAAGCATTCACCAGACTCATAGGTTCAGTTTCTCAGTCCATAAATCTCTAGAAGTGATTTTTTATTGAAACTCCATCTTCACAATACCGAATTCTCTGCTATTAAAATTGCAATTATTTTTCTCTCACTCACTCCATGCTGTTCTTTTTAGGTCTATATATAGAACCATTTTAAAAAGCTATTTTACAACTGTATATCTTTGAAGATAATCTTTCTAAGCTATATCTAGTGCATAGATATTTCAGTCTTTAAACTACCTTCTACATGTTCTTTGTGTAATAGTTGCCTTAAACAGTTATGTTATTTTATGAGAAAGCTTCTTTACATGCCTGAACTCTGAAATTTATTCTTATAATCTTTTTCAAATAATTTTATACTCGGTTAGATCAGGGAGTCTCATGCTTATTTACCAGTGTCCCTTTCGCGTAAGTTATTCTTTGCTGTTTGCCCTTAGGCATGCCTTTTAATGGCAGGTACATGTTATACTCCCTGAAAATGTAAGGGTTTTATTCAAGAATGACAGTGAAGAAAGAACAGTTATAGGGACCAAATCCAAAAAGGTAAGTAGTGTCAAAATAAAACCAATAACAGTCACAAAGCACAGACACTATGAAGGAAAGCACCACAGGACGACTCCTTGCATGGAAAACACCCTTTAATCCAGCACAGACACTATGAAGGAAAGGAACACAAGACGACTCCTTGCATGGAAAACACCCTTCAATCCAGCACAGACACTACTAAGGAAAGCACCACAGGATGACTCCTTGCATGGAAAACACCCTTCAATCCAGCACAGACACTATGAAGGAAAGCACCACAGGACGACTCCTTGCATGGAAAACGCCCTTTAATCCAACACGGACACTATGAAGGAAAGCACGACAAGATGACTCCTTGCATTGAAAACACCCTTTAATCCAGCACAGACACTATGAAGGAAAGCACCACAGGACGACTCCTTGCATGGAAAACACCCTTCAATCCAGCACAGACACTACTAAGGAAAGCACCACAGGACGACTCCTTGCATGGAAAACACCCTTTAATCCAGTACAGACACTATGAAGGAAAGCACCACAGGATGACTCCTTGCATGGAAAACACCCTTTAATCCAGTACAGACACTATGAAGGAAAGGAACACAAGATGACTCCTTGCATGGAAAACACCCTTTAATCCAGCACAGACACTATGAAGGAAAGCACCACAGGACGACTCCTTGCATGGAAAACACCCTTCAATCCAGCACAGACACTACTAAGGAAAGCACCACAAGATGACTCCTTGCATGGAAAACACCCTTTAATCCAGCATAGACACTACTAAGGAAAGGAACACAAGACGACTCCTTGCATGGAAAACACCCTTTAATCCAGTCAGCATTAAAGGGTGTTTTTCATACAAGGAGTCGTCTTGTGGTGCTTTCCTTAGTAGTGTCTGTGCTTTGTGACTGTTGACAGTTATAGTGACCTTCAAGTTTATTTGGACAAAACAAAATGTTTCTGAGTGTGAAATAGTGTGCTTTATGGAGCAATATGGAAATATAACTGCTAACAAAAGTTATGATAGCTATATATGTTCAATATTTAGAGCAGTGGTCAATGATTTTGTTGAAAAAAGTTTTGCTATTTATAACATATAGCTCACCTTCTTTGTTGAAGAAGTTTAGACAAAGCCAAAAATAATGGGAAGACAAAGAACCCAAATCATCAATTATTTGTAAATATTACTCCAGTTCAGCCTAGCTTCATGGCACATGGGATGGATCCCCAACTGAGATCCATTCGAACTGGGTTTCAACTAGTTCCCACAGTGCTGCAGGATACAGGTAGATAGGAGTGAAGAGGCATGACCTACTCAACTCCACTGTGGGAGGAAGGGGTTTGCATACACTTGGAGGCACACTAGGTAGTGCTAACTTTGGATGGAGAGTGGGAAGCTCACTGCACATACTTTTGGGGGGACAGGGATGATTAAAGGGAACATCCATTATGAAAATGAGTGGATGGCCTCCTCTGTCATCCTATTATACACCATTTCTCTGTTTCTTACAGTGTGCAAGCCATTAAGGTTAGTGGAAACAAAAGCAACAAAACATCAAACCTCTCCTGATGGCTGTTGGAATCATGGACCCTCCAGGCCAAACCTCAAGCTGATGACTGGTAATGATCAGCTCTCCTGGCTAATGTCCACGCTGGTGATTAGGAATGATGGGCCCTCCGGGCCATCCCTCTCACTGGTGGTTAGGAATGATGGGCCCTCCAGGCCATCCCTCACACTGGTGATTAGGAATGATGGGCCCTCTGGGCCATCCCTCACACTGGTGATTAGGAATGATGGGCCCTCCAGGCCAACCCTCACACCAGTGATTGGGAATGATGGGCCCAGAGGGCCTACCCCTCCAAACTGGTGATTGGGAATGATCTGGCTGACTGGAAAATAATGGGACTAATGTTCAACATACACTGAAGACAGAAGGTGCAAACATATTATGCTGATTCAGGTAGAAAGTCAATAGAAGAAATATGGGTAGATGAGGTCATGTGATACAGGAAATGTGTGGATTATCCTTACAGCATAGACATTGGACATCTTTTTCGGTATGCTATTTTTTAGTTCTTTTCTGACTAGTTTGTTAGAACTGTTAGTCACAAAGGTTGTGGTATTCTGTTCCTCTATTCCAGCGCTACCTTGACAAGTGCTTTTTCTTGTGAAACTAAGATACATGTGGTTTGACTAATAGAAAACTGTCAGAGATAATAATATGAGTCATTAAACTGAATGCATTGTTTAATAGGTGGATATCAGTGCTCATAAATTAGTTTAAAACTAAAGACATTTAGTAATAATGTAGAGCAGGCTACAACAGATAATCAATAACATCTGGGTATGGTGAGGTAATGGTGCTCAGTTGATCAATAAAGACAAATGAAGCACAGGATTCTATTTTCTGCCATTTCGAGGAGAGGGCAGAGGAAGAATAAGATGTGTATGTTGTTGAGAGTTTAGGGAAATGAGTGGAAGTAAATATTCTAGTCTAGGTAATAGGACACTGATGCCTATAGCATGCCTTCACCAAGGTAATAGGACACTGATAGCTATAGCATGCCTTGCACCAAGGTAATAGAACACTGATAGCTGTAGCATGTTTTGCACCAAGGTAATTGGATACTGATGGCTATAGCATGTTTTGCACCAAGGTAATATGACACTGATGGCTATAGCATGTCTTGCACCAAGGTAATAGGATTCTAATGGCTATAGCGTGTTGTGTACCAAGGTAATAGAACACTGATGGCTATAGCATGCCTTGCACCAAGGTAATAGGACACTGATGGCTGTAGCATGTTTTGCACCAAGGTAATAGCATACTAATGGCCATATCATGCCTTGCACCAAGGTAATAGGACACTGATGGCTATAGCATGGCTTGCACCAAGGTAATAGGACACTGATGGCTATATTATGTCTTGCACCAAGGTAATAGGACACTGATTGCTATGACATGCCTTGCATCAAGGTAATAGGACACGGATGGCTATAGCATGCTGTGCACCAAGGTAATAGAACAGTGAAGGCTATAGCATGCCTTGCACCAAGATAATATTACACTGATGGCTATAGCATGCCTTGCACTAAGGTAATAGGACACTGATTGCTATGACATGCCTTGCATCAAGGTAATAGGACACTGATTGCTATGACATGCCTTGCACCAAAGTAATATGACACTGATGGCTATAGAATGCCTTGCACCAAGGTAATAGGACATTGATTGCTATGAAATGCCTTGCACCAAAGTAATAGGACACTGATGGCTATAGCATGCCTTGCACCAAGGTAATAAGACACTGATAGCTATAGCATGCCTTGCACAAAGGTAATAGACACTGATGACTAAAGCATGCGTTGCACCAAGATAATATAACACTGATTGCTATAGCATGCCTTGCACCAAGGTAAAAGGACACTGATTGCTATGACATGCCTTGCACCAAGGTATCAGGACACTGATTGCTATGACATGCCTACAACCAAGGTAATATGACAGTGATGGCTATAGCATGCCTTGCACCATGGTAATAGGACACTGATGGCTATAGCATGCCTTGCACCAAGGTAATAGGACACTGATGATTATAATATGCCTTGCACCAAGGTAATATGACAGTGATGGTTATAGCATGTCTTGAACTTTTGGTGCAATATTTTGTATACAACATTTAGCTGGGTAAAGATCTTCTTTGTTGTTTCTATGTGGAGTTTAAAAAATAAAGTATGAGCTCATACAGTGTTCTTTGTTGTGTGACAGAGAGTAACTCTACCTGAGTTGGGCCAAATAGTTTTATTGAAATTGTAGTAGCCCACTTTCAATTGCCCCAAATATCACAGCTGTAGAATTTTTAGTGTTTAAAGATGGTATGTTGGTGCACATCCAGTTCTGTAGGAGTGTACAGCTATTCTGTAAAGCAAGGCTACCTTCATGTGAGACTTGGCAGCTCTAGGGATGGCAATGCTGTCACCATAGAGAAACATATTCAGGTTTGGTGGATCCCAATGGAGGTTGTTTATGAAAAGGAAGAACAGAAGGGATACCAAAACATAGGCTTAAGTAGCTCCCATATTGTTAGGTAGTAAACTGGTGTTGGGAGCAATACTGCTTATCATGAAGACTCTAGTCTGGAGGAGGAAGACACTAAATCAAAGAGAAACAGTGTTTTTAGTTTCAGAAGGAGCTAGTTTGGCTTATTCATGTTGTTAAAGACTGTATTAGTAACAGAACAAAAATGCTGTCATTTAGTTATATCTGTCAATGAAGCCGTGTGTCAATGAACTACAATTTTGTTTATCTGAGATTTTTTTCAGAGTTTAGCAATAGGGATAGGGTTGGAAATTGGGCAGTTGTCTTTTGCATCTTTGAGAAATGGGTATTCTGGAGTCAGTTGACTGAGGATGTGTAAGGTCAGGGACTACTTTGGTAGTCAAAGAGGTTAAGTATATGGACTAGTATGCTGCTAATAAAACTTTACCTAGTTTGAGCAGACATGGGTTTAATTTATAGAAGTAAGCTTTAGTACCTGAGGGAATTTTTGTCAAATTTATTTTTAGTAAAGTAGAATTATGGGTAGCTGAGAAATGTTTGTAAAGGTTGGTTGGGTGTGGGAAGACAAATGTGAGTGGGTAGGACTTGGTGGTAGTTTGATAATTCTGCGCTTGATCTCATTAATTGTTGTTGCAGCAAGAATGTTGTGTTATTTTTGGATCAAAAGTTATTATGCTTATATAAGCTTTTAACTTCATTCCAGAAATGCTTCAGGTTGCCAAAATGGGTTTACTCTTGATTCTGACAGTAGTCCAACTTAGCTTTATTATTACTTAGTCTAACTACCTTTCTGACATACAGGAAATGTGCATGCCTGTCTGCATTGCTACAATCTTGTTTTCACTCCCTCCAGGCAGTGTTTCTGTTTGTTAAGGCTGGGACAATTTATGAAGTTAGCAATAGTACTTTTTGGGCTTCGTTTTTTTTTTTTTTTACAGCATAGGGAGTGTTCCTGGATATTGGATATTGTGTTGATAAAAATGTAAAGTGGGCAAAATGTAAAGCACTGGGAGACCAGTTTATAGCAGCAATCTCAGAAGAGATTCCCCTGAGTTTTTCTGATACACTTATATATCTGGACAGTGGCTTTAGTGGTCACTTGGGGAGTTGAAAAGAATTTGTACTGACATGCATTTTTCTGGAATCTTTATAAGGATAATGTCAATTAGTGTACATTTATTAGTGTGAATGTGATATATCATGCTTATATTGTCTACCTGAGTCAAATTTATATGCAGGGTTAGTAGTCCGAGCTTGGTTTTCAGGGGACCTTGGAAGGCAAGGTTGAAGTGCTCCATCATGACCAAATTATTATTTTATGTTGTAGTGTTGATCCTCTGAAAAACATTTTCTAGTGTTGAGATATTGGAAGAAGTGGCAACGCAAATGTTTGTTTTCCAACTATGGCAATCTGAATGAGGGGTCAGTTAAGCTCTGCATTGCAAGTAGTTTTTTTTTTCACTGAGGGTGTGGTTTAAGTGACTGGCTGTTTTTACTAATTTGATAACCCCACCTCCTGGTCCATTACCTATGTGATTATTATAAAACACTGTGTTATTTTGTATAATAAATGGAGGCGGAGTAAGACATTTTTTTTTGTTAATCAGGATTTGTTGATTAAGATGGAATGGTTGTGTTAATACAACTAAGTTCCAATTGAGTCCATTTGTTATCACAACTGCAGATGTTCGTGTTTGGGAGCATAAATTGCCTAGGTCCTGGACTGAAATGAATGTCTCCAGACAGAAGTAATGTAGTTTCATAGATTGGTATTACTGAATTAAGTTTGTAGACCATTAATATGCAAATCCACATTTCCGGAATATGCCATGTTTCCAATGATACATTTATAGGCAACTTATTCCAAGATGTCAGTAAAGATTGTGTCATGAACTGGACACTAGAAACTGTTCCACATTTTGGAATCAGAAAGGTTTAATTTTTTTTTAACTGTTGGCATTTTTACAAGATGGTTACATTTATATTTAACAATTACAGAATCTTTTTGTTATACAGTGTCTGATATGCAAAAGACAATCTATCACAGAACCAAGGATAAGTTATAGGATATAACTTAGTAACCAATAATAAGTTATACAATATAACATAAGCTTTTCTAAGCAAGCATGGCAAGACACATTCAGATAATATAAGAGGCAAACTGTGGGGTTGGTTGACTAGGGTAAAGCTGGCTTGATGGGTTGCTGAATTTCAGTGGTTTGTGTGGTTATTGTTAGTATTCATTTAGAACTAAGAGGGTGAGTGTTGGTCTATTTATTCACCAAAGAGGGATTATTACTGTTGAGGGTGTGTGGATGGCTTTATGCTATGCAGCTCAAGGGTAAATGGAATTTTCAGTAAGGTTGATCGACTCATTGCCAATGTCATTACAACTGAAGAGATGATGGGTGGAAGTTTAATTATTGTATGGTGCGGATGTATGGGGAGAGGCAAAATACAAAAAAAGTATAAAGCAATAACAAGTATTATAAATATATCTGTGAGTTTTATGTATTGTAAGTATGCCTTGCTGTGTCCTTATGGGGTAGGATATAATGTATGACAAGTGGGTTCAAAGTGTATAAAAGGAAATGCATAAGCAGGGTGGTTGGGAAATTTGGGTATGGAGAGGAGTAAAAAGGTAACAACTCCTGTGCCAGTGGGAAGTAATCAGTGCAAGCATGTGCAGTATCTGGAGGATCAGCAACATAGTCAGGGAGTGTGTAAGCATCCCTATGGATTTGAGTTCTGCTTTCTCAGCTGACAGCCTCACTTGGCAAACACCTTGTTTTAAACTAGTGAGACATGCTGCTGTTTCTGTGGTCATTGGAGCTATAACTGAGTAACACAGGTAAGGATGACTGAAGAGCAGACAGTGGTTATAACAGAAAGCAGAAATGGTAGGAATTTTTTGTTTTAAAGTGAACAGAATATTTAAAAGACGATGACTGTATCAGAATTATACTAGAAGAGGAAATATTTTTGTCTATTCAACTACAGGATATTGCATGTTTAACCTACTACACATTATTTGTACAAAATATTTCCTAAAAGCTTACAAGTACAAGCTTTTTACATGGTAAAATGAATTAGGCTCTAAGAAAGATGTCTTTTTTGTTAATTTGTGACTGAATCAACTGAGACAGTATGCAGGTAAGGACTTCAGACAGAGGCAGTACTTTAAAGTAGAATTACAGAATTATTCAGTTTTGAGCACATTGCTGGTTGTGTAAAGAACACTTTTGGCTAACATCCAAAGATTGAAGCAATACTAATTTCATGAACTGTAATCATACCCTGACTTCAAAATGGGGTCTGTTCCCATCTTGGTATTAGAAACCCAAAAAACTTGGAGAAATTAAAACTAGAGAAATGGATGTGTGAAACAGAGGAGAGGGTGTTATAGGAACAGTCTGAAAATTACAGAAAAATGCTGTGAGTAATGAACAGCAGTGCAGTAATCAGTTCAATGCAACTGTTAGAGATTATGAATATAAGGCTGAAATTAATTCTGTTGTAAATATGCTGAAAGATAAAGCATAGAATAAAAAGTTTGCTTGAATAAATGTATAGAGTTTAGCAATTTAAAATGGGCATTCATACTATATGTATAACAGGCAGGCTTTTCTTCACAGCATCAGAAAAGCCTAACAAAGCAATATTGGAAAGCAAGGATCACTTGCTTTTCTCGTGTTTGCAGAACAAATATCTATTAACAGACATCCTTTTTTATAAACTCAGCAATACGGGATTTTTTTCAATAGGAACAGAACAGATGTTTCCTTTCATACTTCTGTTATTCTGATTGCGTGCATTTGTGCATTTTCACATCAGCAGAACTGCTGACAGGACAATAGAAAAGTCTAAAAACAGACATTATGTGACTTCCCACAGAAGGCCAAAAAAGATACCAAGAGGAAATAACAAAATCTATGTGCGTGACTAGCACTCTATATAACAACTGTAGTAGAGAGAGGGACAGAGAGAGGTGTTTTGTAGAAGTCATCATTCATATCTGTAATGAAGGAAAACTTTGTAAATATATGCTACAATCTGATAGAAAAAGTATGTGTGGTGTATTATAAAATAAGTTATCTGTAACTGTGCTTATGGCTGCAAAATATATATTTCTTTATCAGTGTGCAATTTGAAAGGCTTGGTGCTTTAAACAGACTACAAATGGAGTCATGCAAAGCTCTGTGTCTCTGATTCAGCAGTAAACAGCCAGCAAGACTGTGTGTCTTAAGAAGACTTTGGATCCAGCACAGCATAAAAGCAGAGCAAATTAAAATAAAATTTTCAATGGTGACCCTAACAAATGTTCCTAGCTTGTATCCAAAAACAGGGGGAGTGAGTGGGTAATGCCTTGTATAAGGTCACTCCTGTAAAAGCACAGTAACTAACGTTTATGTGAAGTACTTCAGATTTCTACAGTTTTCTACAGTTTTCTACAGTTTGCAGCAATAATACAGTTTATTAGATGTCTAAATCTGCAGTGAGACTGCAGTACAGAAAGGTGAGCAGTGCCATAAATTCTCCAGAAAAGGTACAATACAAAGTTGTAAGACTGAAACTGCAAGTTTTGCTGTACTAGCTTCACAAGTGACTACAGACACTTTTCAACCATCTACAGTAAAGCAGCTTGGCTATCAGCCTCTCTGTTGACTGGTAAGAAATGTTTTCTGTGTTACATACAGTATGAATGCCATAAAGGTAATAATAATAATAATAATAATAATAATAATAATAACAGAATGAAATGTATATACAGCATATTAGCAAATGTAAAACCTTATTAGGGCAAGTTAATAGTAAGGCATTATGCAAATGGATTACAATATTTGACTGGTATCTGAAACAAAATCTTGTGTGGTATAAAAAATGTTTATTGTGTGTACAATGTCATAAAAATACAGTGCATGCCACTTTTCAAAGGTTAGACTGTACAGACAAAAATTTTAATGGTAAAGAACCAAGAAAAGTTAATATGCTGACATTATATTCAAATGTTAGTTATGTTCTGTCACCAGATGTAAAAGGTTTATTTCAGAATTGCAACCACAGTCAAATCAGTTACTGATAGAACCACTGGTACATTTTGTTACAAAATAATGTAATAAACTTCTAAAAGACAGACACAATGAGTTCAGGAAGCTTAGACAAGTTATACATACATAAAATACATTTTTCAATGCAGTTTTATCATTGGTTTTTGGACCATCATTTTATCTGTACTAGTATTGGTTACCCCAGCTAGAGTATATTTCACTGTCAATTAAAGTTTATGGGCAGTTCAGAAATATAACCACAATGTTATGGTTAAAATGACATTGAAACTGTATATTTTCAGCAGTGTATAAATGCTTGCAGTAGCACATAGTTCTTATCCTTTATAGATATTAGTCTATTTCTAATCTTTTGATATAAAATTATTAATAAAAGTAAAGAGTTAATTCAACAGTTGCAAAGAGTAAATGGAGCAGTTCTAAGTCATAAATTAAATTCTGTGATTGCAAAAGAATAAATTAATCAAGTTAAAAAATAAAACTAAAGCAGACACAGCTCATAACTGATAAAATATTTTCACAGAATGGTCTGCAGAAAAAAGTTGTTAGATACATTCAGTTTTGGTAGTAATACTTAAAATTGTATTAACTTTGTAAAATTGCATTTTGACTTGTATCAAAAAAAGACTAAAGGTTTTGTTTCTTAATGTGTTTTCTATATAATGTGATCAAAAATACATATCTGTATAAAGTGTTTTGAGTATGTTTAAAAAAGAGGGAATTGTCAGCGATTATCAATATAAGGCTGAAATTAACTCTGTTGTAAATATGCTGAAAGATAAAGCATAGAATAAAAAGTTTGCTTGAATATATGTGTAGAGCTTAGCAATGTAAAATGGGCATTCATACTATATGAATAACAGACAGGCTTCTCTTCACAGCATCAGAAAAGCCTAACAAAGCAATATTGGAAAGCAAGTATCACTTCCTTTTCTCATGTTCGCAGAACAAATATCTATTAACAGACATCCTTTTTTATAAACTCAGCAATACGTGATGTTTCTTCAATAGGAGCAAAACAGATGTTTCCTTTCACACTTCTGTTATTCTGATTGCGTGCATTTGTGCATTTGCACATCAGCAGAACTGCTGACAGGACAATAGAAAAGTCTAAAAACAGACATTATGTGACTTCCCACAGAAGGCCAAAAAAAATAATACCAAGAGGAAATAACAAAATCTATGTGCGTGACTAGCACTCTATATAATAACTGTTGTAGAGAGAGGGACAGAGAGGGACAGAAAGAGAGGGACATAGAAGTCATCATTCATATCTGTAATGAAGGAAAACTTTGTAAATATATGCTACAATCTGACAGAAAGAGTACATGTGGTTTATTATAAAATAAGTTATCTGTAACTGTGCGTATAGCTGCAAAATATATATTTCTTTATCAGTGTGCAATTTGAAAGGCTTGGTGCTTTAAACAGACTACAGATGGAGTCATGCAAAGCTCTGTGTCTCTGATTCAGCAGTAAACAGCCAGCAAGACTGTGTGTCTTAAGAAGACTTTGGATCCAGCACAGCATAAAATCAGCGGAAATTAAAATAAATTTTTCAGCAACAATCAATTAAAAGCAGTTCAACATTCTACATGAATACAATGCAAGCAATGATTTACATATTTCATCATTTAAATGTAAAGCATACATCAAACAGACACCAATCATATATATTCCTGTTAATAATGTATTAACTCAGAATCATAGAAAATGCAAAGGAACTAGCCCATAGGCCACTTACCTTGTCAGTACCTGCTGAAGCCCTCACCTCCATTTTCAAGTATGAAGAGGCCAGTCATATAAGGGGTGAATTTGTGCATAGCCACTGACTTGTCTAACTTCTTTCTGAAGGAAGATAGTGCATTGCATTGCTTAATCTGGAATTGAAGTTTGTTCCATAGAAGGGGTAATGTTGCATGATAAATCTGCCTCTCCACAATGTTTTATTTATTTGATGAAGAAGGTTTTGATCACTGATTCTAGTTTTATTTGATTTGTAGTAATATAAGAGGTCTTGGACTACTGATTCCCTAATAGCCCAAAAGGTAAAGCTCAGATTGCACTTAAGGAGTCTATAGGACTCTGAATAAAGATACAGTGCTTCCAACCTCTCCTGGTCCCTCCTGGTAGCGCTTGTCTTTTAAGCCCCAGCTCATTTTTGTTTGGAACCACTTTGGTTTTATCAAGTCTTTGATATGCCTAGTAAATAAAAACTCAAGCCAAGCTGGAACTTCCAATAAGTGACCTCCCAAACCTCCTGTAACAGAGGCACATTGGATATATGCAAATGATCCTTATGAACATCAGGTGTTTCAACTATATGGCGATTCTGATTGCCCATGACTTTTACATTTGACCTAATCAGCATAGCATAAGCAGAGTGTTTGACTAAGCATAAGAAACACAGGGTTGTTATACCCAGCTGATGTCCATTATCATTAGGGTAACTGCAAAATATCCCAACTAACAAATTAAAACAGAGTTAGAAGGTCACTTGAAAAACCAATCAGAAAAAAAATAAATAAAAACTCCAGCAAAGCTAGAACTTCCAATGAGTGACCTTTCAAACCTCCTGTAACAGTGGCACATGGGATATATGCAAATGACCCTTATGAACATCAGGTGTTTCAGCTATACAGCGATTCTGATTGCCCATGACTTTTACATTTGAAGTCATTTTTAATGAACAATTTCAGGCCAATAAAGCCAAACCTCACTAGCTATGGATATGCATATTTCGGCCTTGTTATGACCTCATCAGCATAGCATAAGCAGAGTGTTTGACTAAGCATAAGGTAACACAGGAGTCATGGGCAATCAGAATCACCATATAGCTGAAACACCTGATGTTCATAAGGATCATATGCATATGTCCTGTGTGCCTCTGTTGCAGAAGGTTTGGGAGGTCACTCATTGGAAGTTCTAGCTTGGCTGGAGTTTTTATTTAGTTTTTTTTCTGATTGGTTTTTCAGTGTGACCTTCTAACTCTTTGTTTTAATTTGTTAGTTGGGATATTTTGCAGTTATCCTAATGATAATGGACATCAGCTGGGTATAGCAACTCTGTGTTTCTTATGCTTAGTCAAACACTCTGCTTATGCTATGCTGATGAGGTCATAACAAGGCCAAAATATGCATATTCATAGCTAGTGAGGTTTGGCCTTATTGGCTTGAAATTGTTCATTAAAACGACTTCAAATGTAAAAGTCATGGGCAATCAGAATCAGCATATAGCTGAAACACCTGATGTTCATAAGGTTCATTTGCATATATCACATGTGCCTCTGTTATAGGAGGTTTGGGAGGTCACTCATTGGAAGTTCTAGCTTGGCTGGAGTTTTTATTTAGTTATTTCTGATTGTTTTTTCAGTGTGACCTTCTAACTCTTTGTTTTGATATGCCTAGCAAGATACATTCCAAAAGGGGCATTGTATTCAGTAATAGCTCTGATCAATATGGAATACAGAGAGGTAAGAACTTCATTGGGCCTAGATGAAATACATTTTACAATCACGAAATGGAAACTATGCAGTTCACCACCACAAAAAGAAAGAAGCCAGTTTGCTTTTATGCATTGTGTTTGCTGCTAACTAGATTTTATTGGATCCAAGTGTGTGTGTTTTTTTACCTGTGCTGTGGAACTGCATTTTGGATCAACTACTGGACTGGAATTTTAATAAAATACAAAGGTAATCAATGGCTTCTTTCTTTTTGTGGTGGTGAATTGCGTTTTACAATCAGTTGCACCAGGTGAAAAAGATTTCCTAATTACCGTTGCAACATGATGATTAAATGTATGGGCATTATCCCCAGTGTTCCAAGGTCTCTCACCACACTTTCATTTTGATGTGGGGTATTGTCTAAATTACAAAAAGGATGAAGGTATTATTTACCAAATTCAGTGATATTTCACTTTTAGCATTTAGTTTTAACCCATTTTTTGAGCACCAGTTGTTCATATCTGTGAGTTCCAGTTAGAGCTTCTGTATATCAAGTGCGAGTCATCTCCAAATTTGCTCAGCCAGAGATCCACATTTGTAATCTGGAGATCTGTAAAGTAGATGCTGAATACAGAAGCCTCCTGCATGGAGGCCTGAGGAACACAACTGGTCATATTCATGTTTACTGAGGATACACCTGCCACCCTCAGTACATGGGCTCTGTCAGTTTGGATCTCATTTTGCTTGTTTATTAAGTTAGCATGTGGTATGATGTCAAAAGACTTAGCCAGGTTGAGGTATGCTGCATGGGCAACATGTCCCCTGTCTGCTGTTTGTGTTATTCTCTCAAAGAAGTTGACCAGAGTCATTAGACAGGATCTACCCATTCCAAAGCTAAACTGCTGGAAATCAAGCCTTATAAGTTGCGATATCTGAGATTAGTCAGGCTAAGGGGTCTGTAGCTTGTGTTGTCAGTGGTGGATCCTCCTTTGTGAAGTGGCATCACAACAACTGTGCACAATATTTCAGGGACAAAACCAGGCTCAGGTTGAATAGCTGTAGGAAATGGTTCAAGAAGGAAAGTTTTGTACTGTTTATTAGGCCCCGAGTACATTATCAGGCCCCGTGGAGAATATGTTTTTCATTTTGGAGAGTACCTTTCATAAGTGCTGTGGGATATGTAGGATATTTATTGTTGGTTTAAAGGTGAAATTTGCACTGAATCTGTTGACAGTATGTCAGCTGGCTATACAGGATCCAAGTAGGTAGTGTCATTTTGGATAAGTTCTGACCAATGATGGGTGTTATTCCTTAGTTTTCTAATGTAACTAAAGAAGGAATTATAGTTGTCTTCAGTTTCTGATACTAGTCTAAGTTCATGGGATGATTTGTATTCTTGACGTTCATTTTTTTTTTTTTTTTTAGTTTCTTCAAAATCTTTTTAATGTTAACTTTGATTTGAGAGTTTTTTTTGTTTGATTTTGCTATACAGCTTAAGAAGCTTTTTTTCTTTTATTGTATTTTTTATATATACAGGTGAACCACCAGGCTAGTTTACTTTTAACTTCCTATTTTGTTTGGCTCTGGCTGAGACTGGCCACTGAGTGCAGGTGTACCTACAGTTTCTTTAACTACTTGCTGTATCAGTATCTTAAGTAATGCAGTTAAACTTGGATTTTGAAATTCCATTGTAGAATTGTAGAAGGTTTTGAACATTTGAAGTCTCCCAATTTTGTGAAGCTTGCCTGTAACTGGAGATTTTGAAGGGAAATGTTACCAGTTTGTAACTGGAGAAGAAAGTACCGGGGGGGGGGGGGCGAGTAGTTGCTATTGATGCCAAGAAAGTAAGGAACAGGTCAAGAATATTTCACCCTCTAATGATTTCCTTGATAATCTGGTCTAAGAAATTATTTTTTTATGAAATGAAGGAATTTTGGGCATAATCTACAGATGAGATATAGGTATCCCAGTTTACCACTGGGGAGTTAAAGTTTCCTATGATAATGGATTTCTTGTTGATTTGGAGTTCACCCAGTGAATTTAGGAACCTAGCAGGGTTATCAGGGAGAAAAATGGAGGTATGTAATATTCTAGGATCTGATAATCAGTCCTGTTTAGTGTGATTTAGATCTCAATCAGTCCAGTTTCTGGGTTTCTACAGATCTGCTTAGACGTGATGTGGTCCCTAATAAATATGTCTCCACCTCAGTTACCACTGGGCTGAAAGGTGTGGTAGATGCAAAACCTTAGAATGAACAGAGTGCTCTCTGTACTTTAAACCGAATTTTGTATTAGTACACACATGTATGTTCTCCAAATGCAGCAGGACCTCAAGCTGAAGCAGTTAGTTCTTTAGACTCGGAAAGCCACCTTGATGTGGTTTGGTGCTTGATTTGTTTTTATTAGATCCATTAGGTGGACTCTTTGCAAAAAGGGCACTATGGGGGCACCAAAGGCTAATGTTTGTATGTGAAAGCCCTGGAACACAAGGTACAGGTCTTCCCTGGCAACACAAAGTGAATATCTATCATCTCCTCTCTTCCTGACACTTATTAGATCTCCCTAGAATAAGACCAACACACCTGCAATTGGTGAAGCCAATTGACTTTTCCCTGTGCTTTGGTGTCATTTAAGGAGACATGGAGGGCTTGGTCATGTCGATCTGCATATCCCTCAGGGTTCTTTGAGCTATGCCATTCACACCCACATGTATCACAACCATGTCATAATTGTATTTGCTTGTCTTAGCGGTCTTTGGGAGCCTTTTTATATCAGCTATTGTTGCTTCTGAAAGGCAACCCACTATCAACTTCTCTTTGTCCAGTCTCATGAGAGCTGACTCGGTGTGTCTGACAATGGCATCACCATTCTGATTTGGGTGTGTCTGACAATGGAGTCAGCATACTGCAGCACACCTTTATTAGAAAGTTGTATTAGCGCACCAGTTTTGGAGTGGTAAAATACTAGTGACCCTTTACTCTTCTATTGTTAATAAGTGTTGTAGTGTTTGATTATGTTGAGCCCTATATTTTCTAGGTCTTGGGGCTTAGGCAGAGACTTTTTAATGGCATCAGTGTGTGATAGTTTACCATGTATTTGTGTGGAATGCACTAGTAGTATATGTGTTTCTCACAAGTATTGTTTGCTTGTGAGAGGGAGACCTCCAGTCTGGCTAAGTATTTGAATCTCTCATATAGATAGCAATTAGCTAAACAATAATTCATTGTCTGTGAGCATCAAGCTATTGTTCCACTACTTGAATATACCAAGTGCTTTGAGGCTGGCAACTTGGGGTGGACAAACTAGCTGACCTTTTAGTCCAAGAATACAGTAGTGTAAAAAGGGATAATAAATATTACAGGAAGATGACTTAAGTATTTATTTAAAAAATGGCTCGTATCTATAGCGTAAAGCTGGTTATCTAAGATAGGACTGTACTTATCTATGCACAGTAAAGATTGCAATCTGCCGGTATGTCAGCTAGGCTTCTCACAATAATCAATTAATGGCAAAAATTTAAATATAGGAAACTAATGCGTAGATATACCTCAATTACATAATCACTAGTCCAGCCCTGCACCTTGAACGCTCCTACAGGGATTACAGAAGTTTAATAAAAACAAGACAGAAGAACAAATATAGATTGGCAATACTGACCAAAATGTAAACGGTGGTATCACAGTGTCCCACAGCTAAAAAGTGAGGCATACAATAGGCAGTATGTAGTTAAGACAAATACAAACTATTCGGAAGATTGCTTGTGTGAGGGTGGCACATGTCAGTGGTTACAATACAGTATGGTGCATAACAAGGGATATGGCTGTGTGAATGAGGATACCCAGCACACCTCTGTCTTTAAGACTAACAGCTCCCATGTCAGTGGGAGATAGTAAGTGTGAGCATGCATAATATGGGGGAGATTGGCAGCACATTCAAGGGCTGAGTAAGCACCTGTAAGGAGTTTACATTCTGCTTTCTCAGTTTACAGCTTCGCTTGGTTGCAGTGAGTGACAAATTTCTTGGAAGATATCAAAGTATTGCTATCAAAACAACTTATATATGTTTCAAATATTTCCTTTTTAATGTACATTTAAAATTAAGAGATTCATTTAACTCAGTTTTTGAGTGGCATTTCAAAGTTACAAAAAAAAAATCAGACAACGCTTGGATACAAAATTTGAAAAACAATACTGATAAAATAATTTTCCATAAATAATTGTACAACTGTTACATTACAAAGATTACAGATGGCCACATAATCTAATGTATATAGGAAAAGTAAAGTAAAGCAACACATTCATGTAATTATGTTAAGACAGGTATTTTCTTGCATTTGCATCAGCTATTAGAGGATATGGAAAAAGAATTAATGAAGGAGGTGTAAAAGTGACAGCGAAGGAGAAGTCGGTTAAAGTGAGCCTGACAAAGATATGAGAGAAAGAATTAGATGAGGAGTTTGTACATGTTAGAGCAGGTGCAAGCACCTGTCTTGTGCAGGAAGTCAGTTAGCTTACACTGAACTTCATTGTATGAATGTGAGATATAAATTTTGTCAGGGGTGCATCCTAGAGCTGGGAAACAAGAACAGAGAAGTCATGGTAAGAGGTGCTGTGGACAAATGCAGATTGTTAGTGCTGTTGTGTTAATACCAGTGGGGTGAAAGAGTTGTGGGGGGACTTTAGCAGTCCATCTGTGGGTAGCAGATAAGGATGAGTCTCTCTGAAGAGTTTGGTATATTAGACTGAGAAGGATTTCCTGTAGAGGTAGCCATTTTGCTCATGTAAGAATGACACATTGATGTTCTGTTCAAGGTATTACAATGATAAAACAGCAAAGTTGGATGAAAAGGATCTGTAGCTCTTTGAAATATTTTTAGTGGCTAGACTATATTCTAGTTGGGTTGTAGGATGTTTTTTACCAATGGTCAAAAGTCCTTTAGGACTGAAAGGTATGAACATTTTCAATTATCATAAAGGACAGAATTAATGCTGTTTAAGTGTAATACATATAAAGATGGATATCAAGCAGTAGACTTGAATGTGTAAGGGAGTGTACCTTTTCAATGGTATGGTTGTGCATGGGAAGGATTTTTTTTTTAAGTCTATGAGGTATGCTAGTAATTTTTTTTTAGTTTTCATAGCATTAAGGGTCAGTTGTTTATCATTTAGCCATTAATGGGATTGATGAGAGTGACCTGAATGTTATGTGAGAGTGTTGGATGACTAGGGGCAGAACCAAAGAATACAAGGTCATCAACTTAAAACATAAGGTTTGTTAGTTTCAGGTCAATGTGTAGGCAGGTCATAGAAAAAGCCAAGACCACGAGGGCAAGGATTAAACTTTGTGGGGTATCAGTTGTGATCTTTTTTTTTTATTTATAAAGATGTGTTACCCATCCCTCCATCCATCCTTAACCCCCTTTTGCCATTTGTGTACAAGGGGTCAGGGTGTCACTTTATAAGTAACAACCACCTAGAGCCAAAGTTTTATTATTGTATTTTATATAAAGTTTCTGTTAGTAAGGTAGCTAGAACACTGTTCAAGAGTAAATAACCCAAAGCTGGTTTGCGTCAGGAAAATAAGTAGTTTGGTTTTAGAAATATAAATAAATAGTATGCCAGTAAGAGGCCCTTAGTTGGTGTTAGTAAGCATTGTGTCAATTAGCATATGGAGAGAGCTTTGTGTGGTTCTGTTTTTTTTTTTTTTTTTTTTTTTTAATGAAACCATGCTGATGATGGGAAAGTATGCTTTATCTTTATATAAACTCAGTTAATTCATACTATATAGCTTTTTCTAGTCATTTTTCTAGCTTTTTGGAGGAGTGTAATAAGCTAACATCATATGTAGTAGTTGGTTTATTGCACTGAAATAATTATGGTCAGTTCCATAATTCATGGATTTTTGTTGTGTTAGGGAGAGGTTGAACAGGCAACATAGTTGAAGGGATAACATTTATTCTTATAGAGAGATGAACCATTAAATGTAATCCATATGAACCCTGAGAACTATGGTTAGGTGGAGATTGGATTAACTTTATGGCTTTTTTTAAGGAAATCCCTTTGAAGTAGAAGCTGGGGAGATATGGTTCTGGAGGTGGGGTGAGTAGATGGATTTTAGGGAGAAAGGTGCTCTGAAGAATTCCTTAGTAAAATGTTTGGAGAAGGAGGAGCACAGAGGAAGACTCCGTTTTCTAAAATACCTCCTTCCAAACTGCCTAGGATTGGAAAAGATATGGACCATCAAGAGATTTGGTTAGAAAAACTTTACATAACCTATAGGTTTGAGAATGGCATTCATTTTAAAAGCAAATAAGGGCATTGGAAATTAATGCGGTAGTCCAGTTTACATATGTTATTTGACAAAATGAGATTCAGTCAGTCAGTGGAGTTTATGGCACGTTATACCGTCATAGTGTAGTTAGTGGAGATATTGCATAGGTACTAAAATATTGTGGAGAGTTTAGGTTAAGTATGGCTTAGTGATCACTCATATTAGGTGGGGAGACAGACATGGGCTGCACTTTTGTAATCTGAATAGTAGTAACTGTCAGTCTCAGACATTTTTTTAAAATGCATAGACATTTCACAAAAAACTCAACATCTCACCAGTGGAACTCCCCCTTTCCTGACAAAATTATATTCTGTTTTGAACCTCTCCTTTTTTTGACTAACATTCTTCCTTATTTCTCCCTTCTCCTCCTTTTAAACTCAAAAGTTCATTTGCTCACTTCTGCTCCTCATCCACAACCCTCTATCAGCAAATGATAGCTGAATGTCCTTCTTCACCATCTGAAACATGTCATATTGACTGTCAACCCTGTCTCACTACATGCTCGATGCAAACCTTCCCATGTTTGTACTTGCTGTCACTTTTTTGATCAGCTTTTCATAGGTTCATCAGTATGTACTAGGCTAATGACCATTAGGGCCACTTTAAACTTAACCATGCATCCCAAATCTGTGACAAATTCTGGTACCCTTGATAAGTGCAAGCAGGGCCTTGAAAAATAAAATATTTAGAAGCAGGGGCCTGGGAGGTGAAGCATTTACAGGCTATCTGTGTCAATTTAATTACTAAGCATCTCATCCAAAAGACAACACACTCAGGAGAACAGCACCCCAACTGTTGTGTCAGAAATGAATCTGCAAATTGTGTGAATAAAACCCACAACCTTCTGCCCTCAAAGCAAATGTGCTACCCATTACAGTACTGACACCATCTCACCTGGGTTCTAATCTCTCACCATACTACTTATGTCCATCTAGCTCCATGTAGCCCAAACTCAGCCTTCATTCATTAGGCACATTCTGCAAATGCAATGTGCAAAGCAAAGTTTCTGTGAGATAGATTATTCAGAAAATATATGAATATACATGTCTATTTTCTGTCATCTCTGCACATCTTTACCTAAGCTCTTTCTTAACATGTTCAATTGCATATACTTTGACTCTTCTCTCCTCTTTCTTTAACCAATATTCATACATCGTTTTGTATTTTCTCACAGTTCTCGTCTCTCTGATACTCTTTTTATTAATTAAACTTGCAGCATAACATCCAACTGTTGAGCTCTCCATGGATAATTTCAATATGCTCAGAACACACACACACACACATACACACACACACACACACACACACACACACACACACACACACACACACACACACACACACACACACACACACATACACACAGACACACACACACACACACACACACACTGCACCTATATGTCATACCCTTTAATAATTATTTCATGCGCCCTGCTGAAAAGCATATAGAATACAGCTAGTCTGTTCATCTGAATTATTGTGTTACTTTTTTCATTATAAAACCACAAATTAATAAAGTACCTATGTTTTTATTTTCCTGCTTATTATGCTAGATAGCTAGCTACTTTCAAACCATTTTTATATAGCACAATCAAAACATTTAATTACTTCTTATGCTCACAGCTTTGTAAATCATGATAGTGTATGTGGAACTGGCCACTGGGTGGCTGGCTCAAAACTGCAAGTCAATGAAGCTTTCCATTTATGCTTACCAAAAAGGAAAGAAAATAACCTTTTCATTTCACACCTATTGCAAGTCACTTAATGACCAATGACCTTAAAACAATTTAAAACAGTGCAACCAGGATTTTCCACCTCATGCATTTCACACATTCTTGTACGTTATGGTAAATGTGTGAAGCTGTTGTATAGTTACAGTAATTATTACTTAACTTCATTGTAGCCCCCCCCAAAAAAAATTGAGTTGTGGTTATATAGCATGCTGCACCTAGCTTCTGAGGGAATATTTGTAGAATGTAACAAGAAGGTCAAACTTAAATATTAGTATTACTGTCTCAATGCTCTCACTTACACACACACACACACACACACACACACACACACACACACACACACACACACACGCACACACACACACACACACATATACACACACGCACACACACACACACACACACACACACACACACACACACACACACACGCACACACACACACACATACACACACACACACACACACACACACACACACACACACACACACACACACACACACACACACACTTACACACACACACATGCTAATAACCATATATATCTAAAGCAAAGGCAGTTTAGCTATTGAGTCTTTTGTTGTTCTGGTAGTGTGATTCATGTAGGCGGTTGGAAGAAAGTTCTTTTTATTTCATTCTTTTCATTTCCAAATAGGTTAACCAAGTATCAGTTTTTGTCACTGACATTTAAGTACGAGAAAAGCTTAAAGGTCATTGCTTTGTACGGCTGGGTTAAAAATGAAAACATGGTGAATTTATTTAATTTAAAAAGTTGAATGTCCATGCTTTATAACTTGTGTTTAGGCTAAACCTAGTAAAATACATTTCACTAATGATAATGAACTCAGAAAAGGACATTTGCTTAAATAAATATATGCTGCCCAAATGGGTTAACCCAGTTTCACTTCTGAACAATATTTTCAATAGATATATATATATTTTTATTTGCATTCCCTCTAACTGACTATTATCTGGTCTCAGTCTGTTCCCATTGCTCTTTTTTTGCAGAGGGCAAAAGTTGCAATGATACTTGAAGGTGTTAAAAGAGAAAGACAAGACAGGTGCAATATTTTTTAGGGCAGTTGATCTTTAGTATTCCACCAAAATTCCATGGGAAAAGCCAGTATAATGAATCGTACTGGTTGGATAACAAAGATGAGGAACAGAAAGTGCATATAAACAAACTGATCTCTTATCTTTGTAACATGATTGGTATGAAACAGGAGACGTCAGATGGAAAGTGCCATTTCAAACACTGTGGTGTACAGGTGAATTTTTAGGTCAATGTAAAACAGAGATTACCTTTAAAAGTGATAATGTTTGCAGAAAGGAATAGTAAAAGGGTCAGGAATTGTCCTCAGGGATGTGCAGAACTTCAGAAATACATGTCATAGGTCCCATGTTCTTTTATCACTGACAGTTTTCTGTTTTTTTTTTCTGTACAGTTTCATATTGTAATCCTGTCTAATATGATCTACAGGGATATAAAACCATATATTCCTTTGAAGATTAAGTAATATATTTCCTTATCAAACTTAAAATAACTGATATTGTCTTCTCCAAGAATATTTTTATAAATTCCGGAAATAAATCCTAAATTGAAAGAGAAATGCACAAGTACAAAAAAACTATAATGCAATTTAGAAATATTTAATTCACTAGATTTAGCTTTTGCCTTAAATACTTCATGCACATAAAGATCACAAAATGCATTTAATTTGCAAACTAGCATCACCATGGCACCATTTGCTTTGATTCATAATAAGAATGCACCCTTTATTTTTACAATTATAATATTTCCTGTTTTAAAAGAGGCAGAGAACATTTTTGTGAATAAGGAACTAAGCATTTATTTTAATATCCTTATGTCTGCAGATGTTATGGACAAAAGAATATTCTTATATACCAAAAAATGTTGTAAGTTGCAAAACTGATATAGCTTGAACCAGAAAGTGGTGATACATGAGCAAACGTCTTCAGACTACCACAACTCTACAATTTAAGTCTAGTTGTCCTGTACAAATGTACTTGCATGCAAACTTAATCTTCACCACTTAAATATAATAAATGGAAAAGTGGGGTAAGAGAAAAATCCAGCTAAAATAGCTAGATGCCTCAAACTTCAGCTATGTTCTGCATTAATAACTTGTCTTTCTTTAGAAAAGTGTGTACTTAACAGCAAAGGCCTATGAGCAACAAGAAGAGAGACGAGAGAAATGTGGACTCTTAGAAGAAAGCGGATGGCATAGTTGTTCAGATTGTTATCTCATGACAAGAGGTTCTCTGATTCAATTCTCATCTGGGTTGCATTCTGTGTGGAATCTGCAGGTCCTCCCTGTGTTCATGTAGGTTTCCTCCCACATTTCAAAGACATGCATCTGGAGGGTTTCTTCTCAGGCCTATGCTGAAAATGGGTTTTGTCCCAGTTGGACTTTCCTGGTAAACAACTGTTAAATTACAAATGCAAGTCGTAGGGGACTTTTTGGGTGAAAAAACATGTATATTAGGTGTGTGCACAAAATTATGTATGTATGTATCTATCTGTATCAAATGCTTCAGCTGGTCACAAATGCATGGCTTTAATTGGGTGTTCACCTACAAAATATACTAGTCTTAAACCAAATAAAAGTTATGAATAAAGAAAGTTAAAATGGCCCAAGTTTCTGATGAACTGGGCTTGACATGCAAGGTGTTAATGAAACCTAGCTCAACAGCAACAAGTAAACTTGCTTGCGTTACAGCTTTTTACACCTGTAACACCAGTGTTTATTAATCCCACTCTTTGTCAGTCTTTTCTTAAGCACTGTCTCCAGTTCAACCAGCATCATCTCTACTGAAATGCAATACTTATACTTTTAATTGCCTTGACTGAGGGTGTACTTCACATAGGGGCAGGGAAGAGAATGACAAAACAGGAGGAAGAGTTCAAATATTCTTGTAAGAAGACAGTAGCAGTACTGAAGTAAATCAGATGCATCTACAAATGCAAGAAAACAATAATGAATAGGTACAGGGAGCTACACCTACAACAGCAAGGTAAGATAACAACAGGCAGACAGGTAATGGAGTCATAGTGACAAACAGCCAACTGAAACTAGTACGGTGAACAATTAAACTGTCACATCTATGGTATGAATATGGCAGGGACAATAAGAAGCTAAAGGCAGATGCTGCTGCAAAATAAAATAAAAGTTAACTTATACAAAACATCAAAGACAAGCAGACACTGTAATAAGTTTACTGGAGGAAGGAGCAGTATTCACTTTTTTAATGAAAACGTATCTCTTTTATCAACGTATCTATCTATCTATCTATCTATCTATCTATCTATCTATCTATCTATCTATCTATCTATCTATTTGTCTATCTACCTATCCTCTCTGTCTATCTGTATGCCTATATATCTATCCGTGTTTACTAGGAAAGTTCAACTGGGCTAAAATCCTTTTTTCAGAGGAGGCCTGGGGAGAAAAGATCCATATTTAACACTAGTTTTGACATATACATAGAATACAGTTACGTGATATCAGAAGGGATGCAAAATATAGGTAAGTATACATACCTGAGAGATAAAAGCTTTACAATTGCTTACATGAACATCATTTAGAATCAAGGCATGTATATAGCCTACATAGGTAAAAGGTGTTGAACATTCATAAGGAATAGCCACAGGTTTGTATAGAGCAAACAGAGATATAATATTGCAAAAGATGCTGTAATATTACCTGCAATTTTGAGCAATTAAAATACTGAAAAGAAGAGGCATCTTAACTATGGAAATATTAGAAAGGGGAGAAGGTAGCTGATAATGAGATATAGTATGCTATGTCAGTAGTACTGCAACTATGAAAGTATTGTTGTATTTAGAATCGAGAAGTTATCTAATTAGGAAAGTGAGAAAAGTTGGGAATTATTTGAACTGTTAGAAGAAGTTTTAGGTTTGGATAGATGAGGAGAGAGAGAGAGTACTGAATCTGTGACAGAGGTAGGGCAGAGATAGTGTCTGATCTAATTAGAGAGAAGAAGAGATTGAGTCTTGTCACTTATGGCCTAATATCGATATAATTCATGTAAACAAAGTGACTCCTTGTGGTTAAGTGAGTATCTTTCTGGCTCAATGGAGAAAATAGAAAAGTGGAAAAAAAATATTTCGAGAAAAGGTAGGAGGTGTGGCCAACAAATGTATTCTAGCCAGGAACTGAGCAGTAAAAGAAATATTAGTGGGTTTCTGAGGCCATATGGCTGTGTGGAATTACTCAATAATAAACCAGCTCAGACAAGACATTTTAAGTTGTTTATCTTCCTTGTATTATCACATCAGCAGAAGTTATTTGGCACCTAAATTCTATTTCCTCCATTGTCATAATATTTGTATAGATGCAGAAGATGCAATGTGGATTATATGTACTTACTGATAATAGTTGGTGTGTAAATCAGTGTTTATATTTCATGAACTGCTGTAACATGTGACACAGAACACATGCTATCTTATGTTTAAAATGACTGCAAAAAGTTCTATGTAGGCATAACTGTCCACTGTTATAAAGATAAAATGAAGGAGCATTTAAGAGATGTGAATTAAAACTTCAATAATGTAGTATCAAAGAACTTTAATGACGTCTGTGGTGATGTTTCTTGTTTAAAATGTAGAATTATGATTACTATAAATCAATCAGTAAAATATGCAAGGGAGCATAAGAAAGTACAGCTTACAAAGCAGAAACTTAATTGTGTTTAAAGTACGATTGGATGTAAACCTTTGCGTGTGATTAGCTTAGTTAACACACTGGACAATGAATTATAGGGACATCTTGAAGGTGGAAAACAAGTTGATAATGCAACGACAATAGACATAAAATTTCATAGTTGTGTTGGTTTAAGAAAGGTAGACTTATTTTACTATTTATTGAATTTGAAATTCTTTCAGAAGATCTCGAGGATTTCTATTGGTGATACTGTCTCACAGGAAGAATTATTTAACATTTCGATAAACAAGAAAATAAAAATAATTAAAGAACAAGCGTGGTTTCATTAAACAAAAAGTCAGATGTTGTCCAAGTATTCTCACAATATATGTGAGAAAAAGAAGGGTAGAACTACTTAACACAAAATATACAGCTTGTTGGCAGACTGTTCACACATAGTATATATATATATATATATATATATATATATATATATATATATATATATATATATATATATATATATATATATATATATATATACAGTATATTTATGAGTGCCATCTCAAGCAAACAGATAAAACCACACAACTGAGTAAAGGTCAGAAAATAACATCGAAAAATAGAAAAACAGTAATAAAATATTCTGACCAACACAACCATCACTTAATGAAAATTTCAGTGCCAACATATAAAAATATAAGCACTTTCACAGTGTTCCCACCTCTTCCTCAGACCATAAGAATACATCATAAAACCCAATACAGTACATATAAATAAATAAATTCAAAATCTAATGCACTTATGATCATCTGAATAAAACAGTACATCATAATTGGTCAAAGCTACATACCTTTTCACTATTTGTCTGTCTGTCTATTTATCTTTTTTTTTTTCTTGCAACAGATTACTGGGTTAGGCCTGATTCTCCACTGTTGCAATGTGCTACATCTTGCTCACCCTACTGTCCTCAGAGTTGTGAATTGGTGAGACATTAATCTCTCCAGGCCAGGGTCACCAGCTGAGCTGTGCTGAGGATGATAGGTACCATAAAAGAATAGTGAGGTTGAGAGGCACCACTGGTTACGGAGCTGATTTTTAGCGGATTATATCCATAGGCTCCATGTGCACATGCTTCTTAGCATGTTATAGGGCAATGTACAATGGACCTTGGCATTTGACACCCATGTTTTTGTATGTGAAGTAATCCTGGCCCAGCCCACCCCAACTAGACAACAGCTCTGTATGATCTCCAACAACACTAAGGATTTTACCAGTTAGTATGCACAAAAGCATAATCTGCCTCCCTTCCCCCAAAGAGGGAGACATCAAAGTGCAGCTGCACCTCTCCTCTACTTTCCCCCCACCAGCTCCAGCAGGTGTCTAAACTACTAGCCATTCTCTGGTCACCTGTGTTATATACCGGGTTTATCTCTCCACACAAATGGAGCTGGCCAGTTGCTGTTAAGTTTATTTTCAGAATAGTGTTTAACCGGAAACCATGGAAGTGTGAAATGTAGCTATTAGCTGATATTTAGTGGAATCAGCCAAATCTTATTCATTTTGCATCTCAGTAAAAGTAAGTCTGAAATGTCTGTTTCTTTCTTTTATAGCAATAAAATAGTTGGTCTGTCCACCAGTAATACTTTTTGTATTCTGCAGTAAAAACACATATACTTTTTTGGCTATATATTGTACGCATCAACATAAAATACATTCAAGAAAACTACAAAGTGCACATTTCAAGAAACACTTCAGAAATGGTAATTATTCTACCTGTTCTAAGAACCTCAGACACTATATGATTGAAAATACATCTGTTCTTATCTGGTGCACTAGTTTCAGAAAACATATTAATGTGAAAATAATAGGAATCATGTAAAATACTATACTGATTGCCAAACTAAGACTGACATGAAATAAGTTTTATCATGTATTATGTTTATATTTTGCTTATATACTGTATAATGCACTGTTTCTTCAAGACACTGCTAGTATTGTAAATTTACTGTAAAAGAGAAGCAGTGTAGATTTAGTTAACAAAATAAGTGGGGCATGGGGCGAAATAAATGATGTGACATTTGTCAGTGTTTTTCCTTTCAGGGGTATAGCTCTCAGCCTTCCATTTCAAAAATGAGGAACAAATGGGCAAAATGTGGAATACTCACTAACAGCTTGCTAACAGCTTCATCTAGGAAGTTCATAAGATAGTTGAAATGTGATATTTTGTAATTATATAATAGTTCTTTTAATGAATTAACATGATTCGTCTCTATTTACCATGGATATCAGTTAAAATATTGCTAAAACTGAATGCCGAATGCTTGACAGATCCTTTCAATGTGGAACCTCTAGGAACATGAATGTTTTAAAGATTCCAAATGAGGAATATACCTCACAATGAGGTACAGAGGAATGTCCAGAGGTAGTAACTCTAATTAGATAAGATGCAGCTCTTTCTCATCCAGACCCTTAATTTGTATTTATCCAGTTAATCATATTAATTGCCTAATGTTTGTCCCACACATTCAGTTTATTAACTTTTTTACTCAAGAATGCTGTTTCTGCCATGCACCACCTTTTCTGTGAAATAAGGCTCCCCTGAGTTTCCCTTTCAGATCGTACTGCTGCTTCTCATGCCTCTATTTATGTCATCTGGGATCTATGGGTCATTTTAAGGTATTTACAAAACTTTACTGTATTTTCCACTGCCTTCTTTTTCCAGAAGGTGGACATTCAATTCTTTTGATTTCTTGTTATGTGATTTCTACCATGGGCTGTGTGCTACTTTTGGTACCTATTGATAACAGTACTGAATGCAGTCTACTTTAATCAGAAAAGAAGGCTTCTAGAAATGGTATTGTTTATATATAAAAAAAATAATAATGTCTTTTATTGCACTAATTCTTACTTCTGTGTATGCAGGTTCTCTGTCAGCTTTCTTTCCTGCTCAGCCATTGTTCTTCTCCCTTAGGTCATCTGAAGTGGCTACTTTAAGTGTCTTTCTTCATTTGGAATGGTTAGTGTTTTCCATTTTAAGTCATACAACTTAGAAAAGCCTAGCATACCAGCCATATAATTAACTTTTATGGTTCTATTGAAGGATTTTCCACTGTCATAAATTATTGAAGCACCTTTCCTAATCTTGCACATACACACTAACTCTAAATCTAACCATTATCTTAACCCCACTTTCTACACATTAAGGTACTAAACCTTTTATTTATCACAACCACTATGCAAACAGACTGTCTACAAGGAAGCTGTCTTTTTGATTGCCTCATCGATCACAAAAAAGAGACTGTTTTCCTTTGTGATCAATGTAGTAGTTCACTGAAACTGTGTCTCAACCAAAGAATAGTTCAGAAACATGATTTGATTAAATATGTCTTGTCCAAATGTGCACACAGTACATATACATATATGTATATGCATATTTATAAAAAATGGGTCATCTCAAGTTCATTGACTGATTCTATTCGCAAGGGTAAAACATATCGACTTCCATTTCATTGCATCAAAGGAATGCAAGAATCAGACCTGTCCCTCCAGAGAACATATGTTAAAGCCCTTTTCTGAGTTATGATAGGATGAGATTTGATCATTTGGTTAGAAATAGCACAAAGTGATGAATTATCAGGCTAATGACATAAACTCTTTCTCCCTCCCTATCTCTGTGTGTGCTTGTGTGCGCACGCACGTGTGTGTGTGTGTGTGTGTGTGTGTGTGTGTGTGTGTGTGTGTGTGTGTGTGTGTGTGTGTGTGTGTGTGTGTGTGTGTGTGTGTGTGTGTGTATTCAGAAAAATTTAACATCTTTGTAATAAGTAACTTCTTTTGTTCCACACAGATATCATCTCCTGCTACTGTTTTGTAACTTATTTTATTTTATTTTTTTTTTCAAAATTATGTAGATGCTTTTGTTTGCTTTAGCTGTTTGCATATTTTTTAAGAAATTGTGTTCTGCTCGCTCAGTCTTGCAGAGGTGGCCCAGGTAAAAGTAGTAGATTCCATCACTGGTGGAGTCAGCTGGGATGGGTTGAAGAAAATCGAGCAGCCTAATGACAAACTCACCCATCCCATTAGGATGATGGGGTTTCCTTCTTGTCCAATCCCTCTGTTGTTATAGGCTAGAAGTTCTAGTCCTGACATTACTACCATATGGGAACTTTATCATACTGTGCATAGTGATGCTCCCAGGTGTTTTTAGCAGCACTCACACATAACTAATACTGATGTCACATTTTATAGTTCTCTGGAGCGGAATTATGGGCAGGATAACTGGGAATATCTATAATGCTATATGATTATAACATCCTCTTGTTCAATTTTTGCACCCATCATTCATGTGGCTACAGACAGTGGGGCAAGGGGTAGGACATCACGAAAATGTTTCCATGTACGCAGTGCATAACTAACTTGTGATTAGAATTGGAAAAACGTGTTTCAATCTAACCTACTACATATTGCTTTTATTTGGACTCCTCTGTTAATAACTGATTTCCTTTTCCTTTTGTGCCACTTTTCAAATGTTACATTTCATTACGTCCTACTCTGTTACTAGGACCAAAAGAACTAGATTAATGTGCCTAGTATGTTAATCCTTGTATGATATTTCTCTTTTTCCAGCAGTTGTGTAACACTGATGTTAAGTCAGCAGATATACTATCTAAATCTCAGTAAAGAATTTTTTAATTACATCTGATGTCATATTACTCTTTGATATTCTATCTCACTTGTTAGACATGCTGTGCACTGGTACATCATGGAGTTTTTAAGCTTGACTTTTACATGTTGCATTATGAATGTTTACCTGCTGCTTTCTGGTGACCTGTAATGAGGACTGCAGCTATATATACTATGTTAGTACTTAACATCTTAGGTTCATAGATTAGTACTAGGCTATCTGCTCTTGTGGGCTATTTTAACCCTAGTCAAATTTTTCTTACACCCTGTACCTTGTTACTATAGAAATAACCCATGTCTGGATGTGGGTAATGCTGGATTTACCGACGGTCAGTGTGGTTTGGTCATGAGGTCAGTATAGGACCTCTACACCGCTGGAAGGTCATTATTTCCCCAGTAACACGTACCCTGGAGGGTGTTATTGCTCATAGACAATGGGCTAATGTTAAATTACTTCATATTTGTCTTTTTATTGGTATATACATTTTGTTCGTATTTTTGATATAAAATAGTTCTTCTGTTATAGCACATGTAATTGTTGTTTGAAGAATTATTTTACATTCAAAATTCAAGCTATATGAGTATTCAGTGCTAAAGTGTACACTCACACAGATGCACGCACACATACACACACACACATAGAGACACACACACACACACACACACACACACACACACACACACACACACACACACACACACACACACACACACACACACACACACACACACACACACACACACACACACAAGGTCGCTCAGATATATATGCATAGGCAGAGACAGACAAACTCACCATATTGTCTTTTCAGAAGAGAAACAGTGTAATAAATATTTCCGTGATCTTTGTAGGAACATTCTAGTAGTCAGTCAAATACTGTATTTTTACTAATTATGCATATTTATTCATGGTATAATTTAGAAGAAGTTGAATTGTTACATTAAAACTCATAAAGCAGGAGAGGTGGCATAAACAATTAAACAAAACAGTAAAAATATTTCATCTTAATGACATAATTAGTAAGGTTTTAGCTGAGCAATTTCACGACATTGGTTCATACATAAACTGCTTAATTTGTTGAAATGCTTCTGATAATTACTGATTATTTACTACACCTTGTAGAAAATGCTGCATAACTCATATATAAAATTGTTTCTATTCCAAAAATGTCACAACAACTAGGAAAAGTGATAGTGAAACAAGATTAGCTCAAAGCTAGCCAGTGACACACAAGCATAAAGCTCGGATTACACCATATGATCTGAGTTTGTGTAACTGCTTGGACACTTGACAGAGGTAATAGGGGAAGATGGGCAGAAAAGAGCAGGAAGGATACTTGGATAAGGGGTAGCTTTGAGTAGGTGTCCTGGAGCAAGCTTTTATCTCAAAGTCACTATGTGGTAATAACCTTCATTGTTGACTGCATGGGTCACAGTGGGTTGGATACTGTGTCCCCCCTCCCACTTAGCTGGTCATCCCACTCATGGAGTGAGGAGAGGACAGTCAAATATCCTGATAAATGGAATGTTGACGACACAAGCTATGTTCATGGCTGCCTGAGTGACTGCCCTTCTGGGTGGCTTTCACTTCTGTGGCTCTGGGGACTCCCATCTCCACAAAGGAATTCACGGGCTCATGTCCAGTGGCAAGAAAACATACAAAATGAAGTCTGACACAATTTTTGTTTAGGCTATGATTGTATTCCTTATATCCCTAACACAAATGCGTTAGAGACCATACTTCCTGTGAAAAGGGGATAACAAATGACCCAGAAGAAAAGTTAAGGCCAAAAAGATGCACACAGTCAACATAGTTATTTGCTACACACATGTGAAATCACCACATTATAAAATTTGTACTGTTAGAAAGATATGACTAAAAATACTAAGAAGGTAATGGATTTTGTAATACATTTTGATAATTTAAGATAACATTTGATAATTTAAGATTACATAACTATGAGTAAGTACTGCATCAGGACATAAACAAAATGATTTAAATCTGTAATATTAATGTTTTAGAGACTTGCATGTACATTAGCTTTGATTTACAGTACTTTGTAATTTATACCTGTTTCCAGAGCTTTCATTTTGTGAATCTGATTTATTTTAATTAAATTTAACTTATTCTCTCCTAATAATATAGGGAAATAAATAGTACACTTTGAGCAATGTATTTTTGACATAATGCTCTACATTAAGGGAAGACTAGTTATGCTGGTGAAACCTTTGGCTGGCCCATGCCTGATTGTTATCCATTTGAGTGGATTTTATTTCTTAATTTGTTAGTGTTGTGTTCACCCAATTGCTTTTTCTATGCAACTAAATAACTTGCAGTTCTTGTTTATATCATTGCCTCCCTTGCAGTGAGTTTCAGCTTTTTCATTGGTTGTGCATCTAAGGACTTAGTATTTTAAGTAAGTTTGTGAACAGGCTGGGGCTTGTTTCTCCAGCAAGAAATTTGTAACTGCTATGTGAGTGGGTGTTTTGGGTATTGGTGTTATTTCCATACTTTCTGATGACTGGTTACACATTGTGGGGTTGGTAGGTAATCATTCATGGGGGGAGGAAAACCTTTTTTTATTCAGTCATCTAGCAACAGAAAGATCTGGTTTCCTGTAACAGGGTGGGATCATTATCTTACATTTTTGCATGCTATGTCTCCTTTGTAGTGTTTGCTCCCCAGAGCCACTTATAGATAACTAGTTCCTAAATAACTTTGCACATGATCTTATAAGGAATGATATGCTCAATTAAAATAAAAGGAAATAGTTCCCCTATTTTGTCTGTTGTTGACTACATAGCTGACCTTGTAAGTCTAATTAAATGGACATATCACCACTCAAGTCAGGACAATTTCCCTTTCAATTTGACCCAAAAATGTGTGCTCTTCTTCATAGCTAAAACCTCAGATTAATACTTACATATGGGAGCAGATTCAATAAAGCCTACACAGTCTGCTAAGACCTTGTGTGGGTGGGTAGCACAGTATTTTGTATTGAGTAAATGGCTCTATATGCTATGTAGAGCCATGCAAACATGGTAAACATTGTGGCATGCTAATTATAGCATAAGCAACTGAATTGTATTCTAATCAACCAATTCAAGATGGAGTAGTTATTCAACAAGGCATAAAGCAATCATGTAGACTCAGTGAAGGATTTCTCTATGAATTCCAAAACCTATTGGAATACCGCCACAGAAGGGACTCGACACAGAAACAATGATAAGGGCTGCAGTTGCTTTTATAAATGTGTATGTGCAGCAGTCTATGATGCTGCTGCAAATAGACCCTGGCCAAGAAGAAGGGTATTGAGACCCCTGTTAACATATCATGGTGTGCATGATGTGGAAATTGTAGAGTGCTACAGGGTGGAAGGAGACACACTACAGGAACTCTGCAACCTCTGTCGTCCACAACTGACAGCAAGGACAAGTGATGGGGAACCTATAGCTGTGGAGACTATATGTTTGGAACTTAGAATATTAGCTATAGGAACCTTTCAGAGTCCAACAAAGCTTATGCTGGGGATATCACAGGCATCAGCATCCAGGGACCTACATGAATTCCAGAATGTTATGCTATAATATGCCACTGATTACATGCAAGTTTTCCCATACAACCATGGAAATACCAGGATGACTACACAATTGCAAGAGCAAAACTCTTGAAACCCAATTTTTGATGTGGAAACACACAAATAGTACTGGGCTCCTCCACTCCCAAAACAAAAGGAAAATGACAGTCTGTACAATCCATGTAATAAAATATATTTCACATGTGTTAAATGCTTTCCACACAATTTTCACAAAATGTGTACACGTTTACAACACAAAAGTCAATTGTATATGATTACTAGGCAACTCTCACTATGCCCAGCACTACCCTGGTGGTTTCTATGGACCATCTTAAAAACATAGCACCCCTGTGTTATTGACAATATAGTACTTTACATTGCCATGGAATAAGATAGAAAAGAATGTAAGTTAACCAGTTTTAACAACAGCACTTGGAATGACAGTTAATAAGCCTATCTGTGAAAGTCAATGCATGGCAAAAATGCCTATGCCAAAAGTGACTTGCAAGTAGTGCATACAGATAACAGTTTAATACCCTAATGCATATATATATATATATATAACAGTTTTCTTTGTAACATGTACAGATCTATCATGTACCTGAAAAATGCAATCATACCTTAGCAATATAAGAAGCATTCTGTGCAGATAAATCTAAAGGAATCTCAATCCTTTCTGTGTTCTGCAAATACACAAGTCCTCTCACCTCCAGGTTCCGAAGCTACACGCTTACCTTGTTATGGTGTAGATTCAGGCCTGTGAGCATGGTGAAGATGCAAATGAGGTGCTGAATCCCACATTCTTGGCTCCATGTAGCAAGTGTAAACATAGTATAGGCACTACCTCAGTATTTGTTGCTAATGGATTGCAACTTTGAATGGTTAGTGAGAAAAGAAGGAATACACAACAATTCAGACTCCCTACCTGCAGTGGGTGTGTCAGTCAGGATACACTTACAAGTGTAGAAGTAATTGTAGCAAGTTGTGAAATGGAAATGAACAGCTCACATTTCCCATTTTCAGTGCACTAATAGGCAAACTCTACTTCCTTTAATGAAAAATGTATTTTACTGTCATGTAATATTGTTATACATTTTAAGGGCAATGATACAAAATGCCCTACAGACTGTATGTGTCAGAGTGATCACTAATAAGAGAAGAATGAACAAAATATAAAGTTAAGAGAGAGCTGCACTGGTACAAACAATACTCATAAATGTACCACAACCACAAAATTGCACTTAAGAATAAACAACCAAGATCCGAATGAAGCACAACTCCTGGAACAGTTTGAAGTAAACAGTTTTAATTCTAGCTCCTTGGTGCCAAACACCTTCATGGGATACAAATCAATTCAACAAACTTACTTATATACACATTTTGCATCAATTAAACAATAAAATTAATTAATCTAATAACCCCTTAAAGCAAACTTCTCCAATTCAACTCACCATTAAGTCACTTAGGGACCAATGTGTTAAATTCCAAAATATAAATACTTTCCTTACATAAAAGTTTTTCTTTTAAAACATTTTCATCTCCATAAAAACATTTAATTTGTTCCAAAATACTTCCTTTTAACAATGAATAATCACTGTTATGTATTTCCATAAAGTGAGCAGCAATATTTTTTTCTTTCTTACCATTTTTGATGTCTCTAATGTGTTCCATAAACCTTAATCGGAGCATCCTTCATAAATGGTTGTGTGATCATTCATTGCACTAAATATGTAAGCAGCATGTGCAATCAGCTAAACGTGCACAGATGTTCTTTCTATATCTTTATAAAACTGTGTTGGAAACTGGACTTGCTTATATGCACAATAATTTTCATTCCTACTGCACATCTGTTTCTGTGGCATAGAGAATTAAGACACCCCCACTGTATTTTTGAATGTTCAGTAGTCTGACAGTTTGAATCCAAAGTTGTTTAGAAATCTTTAAAGTTTGTTAAGATGTATTTTGTTTTTATATAATATTAATATTTTTGGTGCGCAGCTTAGCGCAAATATGGTGAAATGGATAATTACATTAAAATTTGATGTTAACTTACTTGTATGATAAACACTGCATAAATTACATCTGTGACTCAAGTGAGCTATTAGTGTGGGTATAGCACAACTGGCAAACATGATGAACCACCCAGTATATAGTATCTGCAGATCATAGTTTAAGTCCCACTTTTATTGTTAAATCTCAATGCATATGTAGCTTTGCTTGACCCATTTGCGCATCACTTACCTTCACAAAAAGGGTCTAATGGCCCACACAAGAAACAGATGGAACACCTGCAGACTGGAAGCAGACAGTAGTCAGTTTCAAAAAGGATACATTGTTGCATTTTTTGCTTACCATTGTGCAAACCTGGTAACCGGCATTGCACAATGGTCATCAATCTTCCACAACACCTGCAGGTCCAGAACAAGTGCAGCAGACAGAAAGCAGATAGTAGACAATTTCAAAACAGATACTTTGTGTCATGCATGGTTTGCCACAGCACAAATACCCTAAGCAGCATTGCCCAGCAGTCAGCACAAATACAGAGTACTGAATGTGAAAATATATACCTGCCGCTTAGTTTTTTTCTGTGCCAGCAGTTGTAAGTTAATGGTTATAGTACAGGTGAGCCTGGGTTCTAATCCAGCTAAGGCAAAACCTTTTGTACTGATGTCCCACTTTACTTTATATAAAAATTAACAGTAGAAACTTATTTACACATAGGAATAACTATCTATAGCATGTGGATATCAGAGATATATTACATGTGTAACTGTGAGTATCAGTACAATTATGGTTGTACAATTTCACAATTACAGAATTTTAGTAATGCTTGTCCACTAAATTCTATAAAATATAAAGCAATGTAAACATAATTATAAATAATAAATATGTACAGCACTGATGCTCATATGAATGTGTGGCTAAGTATATTCTGACAGTTATGGCTTTGTAATTGTAATTGCCTTTTCTGACCTTGAATGGACTTCAGACTTCAGTGATACTCATGCACACGACTGTATAATTGTCAGGTCACACACATCCAAGGTTAACCCTTCACTCTATTGTGTGTGTTTATATATAATTAATGAGCAGGTCTGATAAGCACTTCTTTTGTGGCAAGGATGAAAAATTGGATTCACTTTATAATCCTGATATATCAAATTTCAGAATCTTGAGATCATAAAGCCAAAAACCATAAAATCCTGAAATGCCAGAAGCACGAATTTCAAAATCGCGACTCCTACATTAGATACAAGCAGGGGGGCTGGACCCCCCCCTGCACCCCCCCACTTAAATATACTAACTCCAAGGCCACACTACACAGACAAACACATGAAAACACCACCATACAAGCTACATTTCCCATGCACACACACACATCACAGTAACAAAACACACTGACACACACTAAAATCCCTAACCAAAACCCATAAACATAAATACTTACCTGAACTTCCAGCTATCCATTCACACAGCGCAACACCAGTAGCACTAATTCAACATCAACGGACTTCAGGATTTTGAAATTCGTGCTTCTGGGGTTTTGAAGTTTTGAGCTTTCGGCTTTATAATCTCAGGATTCTGAAATTCGATATTTCAGAATTTTGGGATTATAAAGTGTTCCCGAAAAATCACCTATGTGGAAGAATATGTTTCGTCTATGTTTCATAGGTTTGAATCCCACATTGTACAAATGGATTTTATAACTGTGTGTGAAGCCATACAAAAAATGTGTCAGGTCATATAATTTATACCTCCAATACATCTGCAAGGTTAAATCAACTAACAGGTACAGCAACATCCAAACCTAAAACTCATGCCAATTGTCACATTACCTTTCTTAGATCATAAGCTGCTTTGCTCTCTGTTTAGCACTGTTGCTTCACACATAATGTCACATAAACTTGGTTGGCATGCTTGTTCAGGTTTGCGCACTAGCATTAAATACGATAACATGAATTGTCAGGAAAAAACTCTTAGCTGTTGCTGTTTGCCTTAAGTGGACATGTCTGGAGGTAAAAGGAAAGGTGCCCAGTTTAGGGCTTAAAGGTGTGGTGTGGAGAAATCCAGAATGTTTATTGGACTCATTGTAAAGCATCGCAGCTAAAGGCTGCTGCAGGGGTATTATACCAGGTCTCATTACAAATCTGAGGCTTGGAATAATCTGGCCAAGGCTATCTCCAGTGCAACTGGCATTCCATGCAGTGGAGAGCAGTGCGGACACCACTTTAATGACCTAAAAGGTTGCAAGCGGGAAACACTCGACCTGTGACTGGATGAGTTTAGGACTGCTGACATCCCACAGCTATGTAAGTCTACAGATAAAGTGAATTTACATTAGATAGAAAGCTGCATATAGGCAAGCCTGGTATGCATAATGCTCTTCTCTTGTTCTCTCCTTTTCATTCTACAGCCAACCAGGAAATAATGGTGAACAGGGAAGCTCATGCTGAGCATTTAGAAAGACTGATGGAAGCAAGGGGTATGTATGCAGCACAACAAAAGTTTTATTTTATCTAAAGTATTGTTCTTCTATACAGTGGTAGCAAATTAAGCATGCATATCTTAACTGTAAAATCAAGCATGATGGTTTAGCCTGTAACACAAGCCAACTGTAGGAGTCAATTGTAATACTGTAGTTAGATGTTGTGGTTTCAAATACCACAAGTAACAAATATATAGCAAAATCATTTAAAAATATCACATAATAATTTCAACAGAAGTGGCATACATGCCATGCTGTTAATTAAATCTGTATTATTTGATCAAGCACATGTGCTTTATTAAGAATAACTTGGAACAAACATCAGTTATAGTTTGTAGCTGTTAAAACATATACATAAATTTAAAATTAGAAATAAATTATTTTTATTGTACTAATTTATTGTATGTCACATATGATGGTACTTATTATCTCTTTTTTTCCTCTTACCCCAATCCTTATCTCTCTTTTATTTTTATATTTGTCATCACAGCATTTTGATATCATCAGTTTCTGATAACTCATTTACAGCACAGGGAGGTAGGCCAACCACTGTAGCTCAGCCTGCCGCTGCTCCACTGGTGGCTGTACTGACCACCAGCACATCCGGGACTCAACATGGTGGTACTGCTTCTGCTGCCACTGCACTACCTGGGCCCTCCACATCAGGTAGCATTACTTCAGTAGCTGATGCAGTGGTATCCTCCAGGAGTATTGGTAAAGGTGAGGATTTTGTCATCCACCAGGAGATGCCAGGCTTGGCGCATGATGTCATGCAGAACACTATTGGTGCACATCTCTACTGGATGGAGTTGATGCTCTCTATTATGGTGTGTAAGCAAATGCATCAAGCACTCCAACAACCAGAGGAGTAAGGGGACAGTGATGACAGTTCTGCAAGTGAGAACTAGATTCTATACACATCCATACACCACAAAACATCTTAGAGAAACATAAATTCCACGAACAGGAACACCACTTCAAAGGACAGAGTAAATTATTTATTTGACACAGTTCTGGTACCTCGGCCTCTCACCTTCTAAAGGAACCATTAGAAGTCAAGAGGTCGAGGTACCAAAATTTGTCAAGTAAAGAATTTATTCTGTCCTTTGAAGTTGTGTTCCTGGTCATGGAATTTATGTTTTTATAAGAGGACTAGATTCTCACTGTCCTTATGTTTGACGGGCATGGGCATCCAATGTTTTCTCCCTAGCCCCAATCATGGTGTCGCCCAACCTGCTGTATCCCTCACTGTCCCTGTGTCTTGTATTGTTTGTCCTGTTTGTCTGCATCCACTTCCTCACCTACCCTACTTACCTGTCCCAGAAATGCCTATGCCCCTTACCCAACATTCCTCTTCTACTGAAATAAAAAATCATAAATGGCCACCTGTCAGAACAAAAAAATATCATCCCATTCATAACTCTCCACTTTGCACCTGTCTTCTTGACACACTTGAGTTAGTCCAATTGGCTAGGCAACATGATTGCATTGTTGTTACCCCTTTTATTGAAGTGGCAGTCCAATTTCAGCCAATATTTTATACATGTTTTCATTTTACTGTGTTGAAGAAGTGGATAGCTATGTTTCTTTCCTACCCCCCCTCCTGCACATTCCTATATTGCTTTCTCTTTGTTCTTCCTCCTGCTTGCCCCTCATTTCCCCACATTCCTATCTACCCCCATTTTAACAACTTTAATCTGGTCAAAAATAGAATCACACACCACACACATAGGTTCATAGGTTCATAGGTAGGTACTAGGCTAAGGAAGCCTAGCCAGCAAGGTTCCCTGGCTTACGCCACCCAAAAAAGTTAATTTCCTGTGCCCCTGTTGAGCAGAGCCATAGAAGTGATCCCCAGAGTGTATTTCCTATTTCCCATCCACTCATCAAAATATTTCTTGAAGAGTGCTAATGAAGAACTTTGCTTGACATAGATGGGTAACTTGTTCCAGAGTATAGGAAGTATCTGGGACAGGAATCTATCCCTCCAGCATGTCCTGTTTATTGTGGTGACAAGGTTTAGGTCCCTAGAGCGTGTAGCTTGGAGGAATTGCGATTTCTTTAGGTGTAGCATGTCAAACAGCTCTGGGTTTAACATAGCTTTATATGTTAGGCAGAGATCTCTTTGGAGTAGGTGATATGCTACAGAGTAAAGCTGGAATTTTTTGAGATGGTCAGTTTAGGGCATCTGTTTGAGGCCAGTAATTCTCTTTGTGAGGTAATTCTGTAGCCTTTCCAGCTGCGCAAATGTCTTGTGAGGTACATTCCAAAAGGGGTATTGTAATCTATAATGGGTGTAATGAGTGCTGAGTAGAGAAGAAAAATGACCTCTTTTTTCCTGGATAAGAACCTTTTTGTGATGAGGTGTGCCACATAGAAGGATTTCCTGACTACTGTGGCGATGTGATTATGAAAGGAGAGACTACTGTCCACCTGGGTTCCAAGGTCTCTTATCACATATTTGGCATTAAGTAGACTGACGTTTATGTGGTAGTTCATGGGTACAGAGTTTTAACCAAAGGGGATGACAATGCACTTTTTGGCATTGAGCTTGAGGCCATGCCTCTGACAGCAGGCATCTGTCTCAGTGAGGCCCTTCTGTAAGATGTCCACATCATTTGGGGACTCAACTATGGCTCCTAGTTTGCAGTCATCTGTGAACTTCATTAGCCAGAGGCCTTCTGTGTTAGCCTGCACTTCAGGGAAGTAGATACAAAGCAGGAGAGGTCCCAGGACTGAACCCTGTGGTACTCCACTTGTCACTGGTTTGAAGTCAGATTTGGAGTCTAAAAGTTTTACAATGTGGGTTATGTCATTGAGCCAGTTGGCAACCCATCTTGTGATGTAGGGATTTATGCCAAGTTTAGTGAGTTTAGCTATAATTCCACAATGGTGGCTGGTGTCGAAAGCCTTGGCGAGGTCAAGATAGGCTGTGTGAACCACCTTACCCTCGTCTACAGCTTTGGTGACTGCCTCAAAGAAGTCAATCAGGTTTAGAAGGCATGATCTGCCTTTCAAAAACCCAAACTGGGTGGGGTCCAGAGTTTGGAGGTTACCAGTGTCTTTGTTTATGAGTTCCATGGTGATATGTTCCATGGCCTTGCAGACCAGGCTCGTCAGGCTAAGAGGGCGATAGTTCCCAGGATCAGTGGTGGCTCCCCCTTTGTGGAGTGGGATAACTGTTGCTGTGTGCCATTCAGTGGGCACAAAGCCTGACATGAGACTATGACTGAACATGGTGCTTAGGTGGGGAGCCAGTTTGTTCTGAAGTTCATGTAAAACGCAGCCTGGGTTGTTGTCCGGTCCCATGGATGCTGTTTTTTTGGTTTTAGAGAGTGCATCTTTTACTTGCATAGATGTGATTACAGGGACTCTGCATTCTTCTTGTATAGATATGGGCCCTTTAGGGGTGGGGGTGGAGGGTAAAGTTAGCACTGAATCTATCTGCCAGGGTGTTGGCAATATCAGTTGGTTCTGTAATTTTCATGCCATTGTGATGTAACTCAGAGCAGATCTGGGTGTTGCAATTGAGATTCTTGACATAGCTATAGAATGCTTTGTGGCTGCCCTTAGAATCAGTGTTGATTTTATTTTCGTAGCTAGCTTTGGAGGATCTTATAAGGGATCTCAGCTTCTTACTGAGGCTGACCAGGGAGCTCCTCCACTCACGGGATTTTACTCTCTTTTGCAACCATTTCTTCCTTCTGTTGTAGAGTTTGTTTATGGTAGGGTCTACCTGATTGGCTTCCTTTTTTGGAGGATAGCATCTTTGTTCTGTTTGGGCTAGCACAATCCATGCACTCGTGTAAGTGCGTATAGAGTGCATTTGTGTAGGATTCAGCAGTCGTACCTTTATTGTCCATCTGCATGGGTGTCATGAAGTTCACCACTTCTGTCTAACGAAGCATGAAGTTGGCTTTGGAGAAATGTTTTATCGTGGTTTCCTTAATGGTGGGTGGGGGTGGGATGCGGATATCTAGGGTGATTAGCTTATGGTCAGATCTGACCAACGAGGAGTTGACTTCAGATGTGGAACACCAGTCACTCATACTGGTAATGACTAGGTCTAGGATTTTGTTGCCCCTGGTGGGCATGTGGATAAGTTGATCCAGGACATTGGAATTTATGAATTCCAGAAAGTGTTGAGCAAAGGAGTTGGTACATGAGTAGTTTTCCCAGTTAATTGTGGGGTAGTTGAAATCGCCCATTATTAGGATTTTTTGTTGAACCCTAACATTTTCCAGTATATCAAGAAAAGAGGAGTGGGAATCCTGGGGCATGGTGGGGGATCTGTAGCAGGCTACAATTTGGATTGCAGTTTTGCCCAGAGTTAGTTGCACTTGGATAAACTCAGATGCATTATGCTGCTCAACTAGCCTGGAGGTGTGGATATCCTTAATGAATATGGACACACCTCAGCCTTTGGTGTGCTGGTCCAAGTTAGATAGCCGAAAAGTGTGGTATGAGTTATAGCTTGTTAATGCAGGGTGCTCTCTAGAGCCTTGAACCAGGTCTCAGTCACTGCACAGATATTGATGTTCTCCATTTTAAGGAGTGCCTTGAGTGATTGCATTTTGAGATTTAGACTTTTAGCATTGAGTAGCATTACCCTCAGTTTTTGCTTGCTTGTTCCTGTTATGGTAATGAATTTGTCATTTGAACCTTTCCTAAAAAGGCGTTATAGGGGTGGCAAGACCCTTAGCCAGTATCTGGCATCCCAGGAGTGACTGGTGCAGGCCATCTATGGCAAAGCATTGTGGTCTGTCAACCATGTTGTCCCAGGCAGAGAGATACTGGATCCCCTTAGAATGACACCAGAAGCTTAGCCAATTGTTGAAGTCAATCATTTTGTCCTTGTACTGCGATATCATTCTGGGTGATGTCAGGATGCTACTCAGGGCTAGGGTCATATCTGCCTGGGCTACAAGATCAGAGAGCTCTTCCATGTTTCATTTCATGTAGTCCAGGGAGGTACATCTCAGGTCATTCACACCAACATGGACAATGACAGAGTCATATTTGTACTTGTTGTAGAGTGACCCGAGTGCGTAGGTTATGTGGTGGATCCTGGCACCCAACAGGCAGCTGACAGTATCCTTCTCCTTCTTTAGCCTGGTGAGTGGGACATCAGTGTGCCTGACTATAGTCACCTATGACTAGTGTGTTGGGTACGTTGTTTTGCCTTATGGACTGTGGTTTATTGGCACACTGAGTCTGTGGTCTATGTGTCATTTGGGTTGTGTTGGGGGGTGGAGGTTGCTTGCATTTCTGCTTTGGAGGTCTCTGTTGCTTGAGAAGATTATTATTGAGAGCCTGTGTGAATGTTTTTGTGTTTCTATGTATGGATTTTGGTTGTGTAGGTTTAGTTAGACTATGTGATGAGTGTGGTGTGGTGCAAGTGTTTACCTTCTCCTCTTGACTGTCAAGTTCAGTCTTGGTTGGAGAGAGATTTATGTCCAGTTTTGCTAGATAAGTGCATCTCTCACAGGTTGTGCTGTCGGGTGGTAGGAGGAGAGGGTTGTCTGTGTACATGAGGCAATTGCTACATTGCCCCAAGATGCCCAGATTCATAAGATAGACAGGAGAGAACACTAGGAGCTGAACCTTGGACATGCCTGAATAAAAAAACTACTTTCCTCTAGACAAGTGAGGAAAGTGAGTATAAGAGCTGTTTTTCTCTAAGCAAGTGAAGAAAGTAAGTACAAAAACTGTTTTCCTCTAGGTAAAGAGGAAGGTTGAGTGTTGTAGTAATTTGTAGCTTATTTAGTGCTAACAACACATTCTGAACAAGTGCTGAGCACAAATAAGCAAATTCAAGTGCTAAAACTAAGAATCTGTACCTGGATCTTGTGGTAGATAGGCTACCTAGTGCTTCCCACTCCCACTGATAAGCTAGAATGCTTCCCTCTAACACACAAAGGCTTGGGGGGCTCAGAAGCTTACAAACAGTCCTGGATACAGCAAATCTGTATCAGGACTAGACTAGTTACAGGAAAGGTGGGAAACAAGTGCAAACGTGGGCTTCTAAACCTGCAATTTGAAAGAGATGGAAAAACTGCTCAAATGGCCAATAAACTACAATTTCTGGGCCAGAAACCACTCTTGTGGTAGAAATGCTACCTAGTGCTTACCACTCCTACAGATAAGCTAGAAGGCTTCCCTCCAACACAGAAAAGCTTGTGGGGCTCTGAAGCTTACAAGCAGTCCTGGATGCAGCAAATCTGTATCTGGACTAGACTAGTTACAGGAAAGGTAGGAAACAAGCACAAATGCTGGCTTTTAAACCTGTAAGTTGAAAGAGATGGAAAAACTGCCATACAGCCAATACACTACAATTTCTGGGCCAGAAACTACTCTTGTGGTAGATAGGCAACCTAGTGCTTACCACTCCCACTGATAAGCTAGAAGGCTTCCCTCCAACACAGAAAGGCTTGGGGGGCTCAGAAGCTTACAAACAGTCCTGGATACAGCAAATCTGTATCTGGACTAGACTACTTACAGGAAATGTGGGAAACAAGTGCAAATGCATGCTTTTAAACCAGAAAGTTGAAAGATATGGAAAAACTGCCAAACGGCCAATAAACTACAATTTCTGGGCCAGAAACCACTCTAGTGGTAGATAGGCTACCTTGTGCTTACCACTCCCACTGATAAACTAGAAGGCTTTCCTCTAACACAAAAAGGCTTTGGGGGCTCAGAAGCTTACAAACAGTCCTGGATACAGCAAATCTGTATCTGGACTAGACTAGTTACAGGAAAGGTGGGAAACAAGCACAAACGCAGGCTTTTAAACCAGAAAGTTGAAAGAGATGGAAAAACTGCCCAAACGGCCAATAAACTACAATTTCTTGGCCAGAAATCACTCTTGTGCTAGATAGGCTACCTAGTGCTTACCACTCCTACTGATAAGCTAGAAGTCTTCCCTCCAACACAGAAAGGCTTTTGGGGCTCAGAAGCTTACAAATAGTCATGGTTACAGCAAATCTGTATCTGGACTAGACTAGTTACAAGAAAGGCAGGAAACAAGCTTAGACATTTTTTTTTGGAAAGTGGGAAGGGAGAAAGGAGAAACAGAAGATATTTCAAAATTAAGGACCTAAGTGGCTTGCCCTTCATAAATGTTCTCACTGTATTAGGTAGAGTGAGCTAGTGACACTAGACTGGAATAGAGCTGGGATAGAGCTGAACAGATGGGACTGGTAGGAGTGTCTGAAGTCAAAGTATGATCTCACTGTACTCGGTTGAGTGAGCAAATGAGATAGACCCAGGAGGAGTGTTCAAACACAAATTTACAGGAGGGGCGGGCAATTCCAAAGCCATCAAGATTAATACCAGAACAAGAACAGGGAGAGCAGGCGATAAACTAACTGCAGAGACAGAGAGTGATCACAGTATTCTATGAAACAATTAAATAGAAAAATAAATAACTAGAGAGAGACACAGACCACAATATGCAATGAAACACAGAAAAGTCAAATGCAGTACAATCTTTAACACTACAAGTTTGTACTTAACTCAGCTAGTAATGCAGTTGATTGTATGTATGTAGCAGAAGCCAAACAACTCAGATATTGAGCAGTAATATGACAGAAACGGCCCCTAATGAAGTCTTTCACTTTTTGTCCTCTGTGTTTGCATGGGGTTTTGCATCGCTCAACAATGAGAAGTGATGACTAATGGCTCTTCACGTCCTATGGCATGGTGCAATTACCTTTGTGCAATGCTGTTTAAAGCCACTGGGCTAAGGAAACACACAGTTAAAATAGAATAAATAATGATTTAGTTACATTATGAATACATATTTAAAATTATTAGATACAGTTGGATTCAAGCCCTTATCATCTGGCTCAAGATAAACATTTTAAGTCACTTACACCTGCTGCCACAGAGACAGCTAAGCAGCAGCTGTGTTTCTTACACTCAGTACTATCCAAAGTGCTGACTGCCATGCCTCTTCACTTAATGTATTTGCACGGAGATAAGCAAACCAATAGAACTCTCATAATGGTAAGGCACTTTTAAATGACTGAACACATATTTACACTGTAGTCATGTGTTACCCGCAACCATGAACTTGAAACTTGGTCTCTCAGTACTTGTTCCCAAATATATCAACTACACTACAGAAATAAAAAAATGTTTTGTTGCATACCACATACATTTTTATACTGAACAATACACTTTCATATTGTCTAATACTTGTACTAATGTGGACATCTGAGTGCATAAAATTTGTAAATATGTCTCTTAAAGTTTACCTGCACATTGGAAACACACTGCAAATGCTACACTTTGCACACTCAATCTGGTAACATACAGAACATTAATATCTTGACAGTCATACATGGCCACCCATCCATTTCATACAGGCCACCCAACATCTTCTCTCAAACATCCAGTAATGATGTTAACTACTATAAATTGAATGACAGCAGTGTAAAAGTCATACTTGTGCCATGGTCTTGTAAGTACTGAGTTCAGTAGCTGGTGTACTTAGTTTGGTAAGGGTTCTAATCTCACTGCTGTCAACCTATGTGAGTGTGTCTACTCAGAAGTACATAACTATGTATCCTACAGTCCCATGGAGTAAAAAAATGTTCTGACAGTTGTACATGAATACACATCCCTTTCATTCAGGCCTCCTAACATCTTCTCTCAAACATCCAATGATGTCAGCCACTATAAATTGTCCAGCAGCAGTGCAAAAGTCAGATTTGTGCTGTAGCATTTGTGTTAAATACTGAATTTTCTACTCAGTGTATCTTAATTAGACAGGGGATCTAATCTTCCTCTAGTTAAGGTCAACAGATATGTCTGTGTTCACTTGGTTGATATTCAAGAGACCATTTTATATCAGCATGTGGGACACTACTATACATCCTCTTCTCATCAGGCACTACTGATATCATCAATCATAAACTGTTGTCCGACACCATAAAGGCCAAACATGTGCTATGACACTTACATTAAATCTGGTAAATAGTTAGGCAGAGGTTCTGTTCCCCTTTTAGTCAACTGTGTGTGCATTCAACAATCACTGTGAGGAGAATTTTAGAATATGTGAGCCCACAGCTATGTCAAACCCTCTTCAAAACATCTTGTTGTAGCATACAATGATTATGTCATCCTGTATAATATGTGATGGCCCCTGTCTACCCTGAGCCAGTAATCAAGGACCCTCAGTCCTCACCACTGACACTGGTGAGAGACTGTCATTAAAATAGGGATGGATTTGCACAGCATTTCAAATGCAGCTCGCTGCATACAGCACAATTTTCTCCAAGAGCACACAGGGAACACACTCCACTGGGACTGGACTCTCTGTCTCTCCAGATCCCAAACAAGACCCACATTGGAACACTGTGCCCCATTTCCAAGTATCTGGCATACACACTTGAATATCTGATTTTTCACACACACACACACACACACACACACACACACACACACACACACACACACACACACACACACACACACACACACACACATATATACACCTGGGAAAGGCTGACACAGATTCACCAGCTGTGTCCCCTCTCTCCAGACTACAGGGTAGCTGCCACCAGCCAAATACTCCAAGGGTCTTACAAGGGGTAACCAATTATACTGTGTCAAATTAACACTAATATGAATGGTAGAGTGTGACTGAAGCAGTAAGGCTTTTCAGAGTGGCCACATTGACAGTGAAATAAGCACCGGTACTCTCAAGATATTAAACGTATTCACTAAAACACCAGCCATAATGAGAAGGTATAAAAACACTTAATAATGGATAATAAAAAATAGAAAACAGGAAAATACTTAATATTTAGTTACAATAAACATCAGAGTTTTCAGTCACATGAAATATAAAATAACACAGTTGGACAGAATTTCACATACAGAAAAATAAATAATACTAAACTAATCTCACAGTACTTTTCCTAACTAAACTAAAGTGAAACTGTCTCTAGTTAACTCACTTGATATCAGAAGGCAAGATGTACTACTGAGATGCTCACTTCCACAAGGCAAGGTGAGATACTCCACACACCGAACTGTACAACTAACTACTGAACAACTGAAGTGTGATAACTGACATAGATCTTTTATATATCAGATTCTAAAGAAAAAGAAAAACGAACTGCTGCTGCCAAAGTTCTGTTTTTCAGTTGGTTATAGAATTACATCACATCTAGTCACCTGACTCTGGCGCAGTTCACATTCAGAACTCTGTTAAGATTCTGTTGCATCATTTTCTTTAACATAAGCAACTTTTACAAATACATTTTTATACAAACATATGTACAAATTAATGTGACAGTCAAATGACAAAAGATTATTTACAAAACATCAATCAGTCATGCTGGCATATGCCACACATGCACTGGCTCACTTCTCTTGTTGCAGCTGGCAATACCTCACAGCATCACAACAGTAGTCAAAACAAACCTGTGCTGTGGCAGTGATATTAACTGTTGTGCTTGCAAACTACTTTACCGACACTTATAGGTGTTCTAATCTGACAGCAAGCAATTTGCATGTCTATACATACAACTATCAGTTTTGAAACAATTTTACAAAGGGATGTGACTCCACATCCATGTCCTACAATCCTCACAACTCTTTCTCCTCAGCATGCAATGATGCTATCATACACCATAAAATGCAACATGGCAGAGCTACAGTCAGACATATGTGGTGATTCTACTGTGACATTGCATGGCATTCATCTTATATACCTACACAAGTGTAATGTTCAAATCAAACCCAGTCTACTACTGTGTGTGTGTGTGTGTGTGTGTGTGTGTGTGTGTGTGTGTGTGTGTGTGTGTGTGTGTGTGTGTGTGTGTGTGTGTATGTGTGTGTTTGCTTTTTTATTTCACTACCACTTGAGGAATCTTTCACAAAGCCCCATGCATCCAGAATCTTCTTTTGTCCTCTTGCCTCATGACATCCATCTTGCAGAGGAGTGGAGGATGTCCTCATATCAAATATGCATGCACACATCATGAAGCTGAGTCCTTTCATTAGCCTCTGCAAGCCATCTCCAGACCACTGCATGTGTGATTGCTAATTATATCATGCTGTGGTGCACATGTCCCATACGGACAGTAGCAGGCTATAATGAAATGCAAGAAAAATACACATATACACAATAGTCTTACTTTCTTCCATAATACAGATATAGCGATTTGTTTTTACAGAATATAATAATGGCTAGAGTTTCATGTGATGTTGGCCATTAGCCTAATAAAATCTGTTGACACTATGAACAGTTGACATGTCAATGTTACTGTCATTGACTTGTGCTATATTGAGGTGTGGATGTACAGTATGACTACAAGAGGATATTACAGTCTGAGATGTGGGCTAATGCATTGATGCCCATTGATTCTATAGCAGTACATGCTTCTTCTGTAACAGCTGTAGTAATATGCCTCCTGAGAACTGTTGACATGGTATGATACACTGTTATGTATATTGTTGGAGTATTAGGACATGCGTTGCTGTAGTGAAGCAGATTAACCTTCTACACAGTTCACATTCTAGCATCACTGTGACACATGCAATAGGGCATAGGTTCGCATGTGTCTACATAGCATCGTTAAATGACAGACATCAATATCAATTCATATTGAATACATGGTCACATAAGTCTTGTCTCATGCACATGTTATGCTGTGATATACACAAACAATGTATCAACTGCAACCTTGTAGAATTCATTGTATGTGCATTTGTGTTGCTATACCCAAAGATTGTTGAGGTGGTCAGCAGCTCCACTGTGTGACTATTACCATTTTTGTCAGGAAAATGTTCTGCATGAACCACAAACTACTGATCCCTAATATGTCCTGATATGGCATCAGGCCACTCAGACACAACTTGCCTATGAAACGCATATAGGCATATGTTGTGCCATTGATGTAAGCATGTGACAATGGTACAGCTATACAATTTTGTCCATAGTACCAGTGTGCGGAATGTGATGAGTGACCAAGGTTGGATTTGGAGGTCTTTTCACAAGTCATTTATTCCAATAAGTGTGAAATTTTAACAGGAATACACAACTAAACACAGATCTGTATGTGGATGCCACCAGATATACCCAATTGGATGAAATAGGCAATCCGCTAGATGACAATTTGTCTCCCACGTTACCCCCCTGTCTCCACTGGCCATCAGCCAAAGTATACATGCAAACATTACTCAGATTTTATTCTAAGGATGACTGCTCATCTGTGTACTCTCTATGGCTAATAACACAGAATCAATGGACCCTCACAACATCACAAGTTGTCTATAGTGTTATAGTGTGGCTCAAAACATGGACCTGCCAGACACAGTTGGATCCATACTTCAACACAGCCTCCAGACAGCTTATATCAACATGCATCCTTCTGAATGGGGGTGACCATTACCTGATGCATGGAGTTATATACTCATCCTACCTCTCCTTATCTGTAAGGTAAACCTACAAGTCATCATGGACCTTCTCTAAAAGGACACAGCTAATATCCCGACTGTGTACCAAAAACATGTTTTATTGAGGCTACATCATGTCTTTTACATCTGTTCGATGTCCTCAAGAAGGTCAACAAGGGTATGCATGATGACAACACTATCATCCTGCTTTACTTGACCTGGCTAAGACATTTGACATGAATCCACACTCAGGTATTCCTGAGAAACTGTCACAAGTGGCCATAAACACCTACATCATCAACTGGGTAGACTACTGGATCACGTACGTGACAGGTAAATATGTTGAAGTGTGTGAAGTGACCTATATCTAGAGTCCAGTGCTCAGATAAATCCCTCAGAGCTCTGTGCTAGGCCCTGCTCTTTTCATTATTTAAGTCTCAGATGTCATGACTGACTTACACATCCTTTGTCCAACCAGCTTTCTGAAGGACTGCAGATTAAGGACAATTATCGGATCCAAGTGTGGTATTGGTATAATGCAGACAGTATCAACACACAAAGGATTGCCGCCACAGCCACAGAGACACAGTAGATGAACACAGATCATGGGCGTATTAGATCTGTTATAAAATCAAATACACAAGCTAATTATAAAATAGACAGCACACTTCTGTGAGCAGACCAAGTATTATGTTACCTGTGTATTCAGGCAGATGGTATGCAGAACATCTACCAGCATGTGCCCACGGTGATGATAGTCCCTTGTATGTAACACAACTCCTGAGTATGTGCGGGACATCCACATCAATCAGTTCTCAGCCCTCATAACACCGGTAACTGAGTACAATGCATCCCTTTTATGTACCTCCCAACACATCTTCCAGTGATGAGTTAATTAGGTGTACCACATTTGCCACAGTGAGTCCACACATCTTATTGGCCATACCTAAGTATTCTTTTGGTTGTATAAGCCTTAGTGGTTGATGGTGCGAACCCCCATCAAAGATATTATACAAGATGCTTGTGCAATACATGTTCATGTGATGCACACAGTAAATATATAGTTGACTGACAACATTGGAAGCATGGGTTACATTTGTAACAGTGTGGATTGTACAATATATATGCCATGCACACCTGTAAACTAACCAGGATTGCTAATAATTTCAAATACAGGTGTAACAGTCCCTCCTAACACCTCCAACAGATATTAAATTTTCAGGAAGGTGTGCTTGATTCCCCTCATAGATTGGTGATACATCATGGCAGTTGTGCAAGTGCGTTCTTGCCGAATCATCTATAATCACTCACAATCACATATGTTATGTCAAAGACATGGAATTAATGGTGGTATTGTTCTGATATTGTCCAAGATTGTGCATGCTTCTGTATATTGTTATCCATAAACCTGTTGCTATGTGTTCTGCTTGATTGAAACCTATGCTGACACACATGCATATTCACGCAACTCATTTTACACAGCTTCACAATATGTACCTACCACCTTTTGTATATACCATCCTTGATATATGTCACCTGCATTGTTCATGTCAGGATGCTTACTGTGTATCTCAAAGAACCCCCTCCAGTGATTTATCACCTTGTGTGACAGTCACATAATATACAATGACTATGTGATGATATGACTATACCCACACAGGAGGTGTACACAGCAGTATGTGTTGTGTTATGTACATATGTGATTATTGCTCTTGCTACAGCTGTCTTTTCTTTGTGGTCTATGGACATTGACATGCCCTCATCTGCTGTACATTACCATGTTTCACCTGTCCTCTTCTCCTGTTTCCATTCCTACAATTCATCTGTGTGTCCCTTTTCAATACACACACTTACCTAGAATAATTACATGTAATTCAGTCGATGTACTCTTGTTGATCACCACCAAAACATTTATTCTGTATGCCTAAAACATGTTTGCACAGTACTCCGTACTGACTAAACATTATTATAATATGTTATAACTTTATTAGTTGCCCTATATTAAGCTCTGGTAATCATTGTGTCTAACAAGTTTGTCCGTAGGTAAACATGTCTGCATATCTGCAGGTGTCCGTGCTGCTTTACATGGGTTTCTGGCCGGCAGCACTGTTGTTAGCATGAAACTACACTTGGATTCATGTAAGCTTGATGGGGGGCATACATATGCAAGTAGCACTGCTGCTCATCGCGCAGAAATGTGAACTTTGTGTAGGCTTCACACTAAGCCTACATGAAGTTTATTGAATCCCCAGGATGGTCTACATCAGATGGGTGAAGTGTACGCTGCCTCTATATAATTAAAGTTGAGGCCCTGCAATATAACTGGTGGTTTGATAAGCCAAGACCTATGCCTGAAAGAGGTCATGTGTGTAATTAGTTTTGAGTTCATCACTATGAGAAAGAACACACAAGTTTAAAATGCTATTTTTAAATTTTTGCAGGATATTTGTTGGTAGTTTAGCCAAAATGTTAGAATTTATAAAGTCTTCTGGCTAATTTGCTATATGCTTTGTGTATAATAGAATAAAAACCTAATCCTATTTTTTGTCAGCAAAATGTCAATATTGTCATCTGTTATAATCCACTCTTTTAAACTTTGGTGTTTTAATAAACAATTTGGAGATTTTTTTCTGTCCTTTGTACTTTTGATAATGATATTACTAAGCATTCCTGCAAATGTCACTTCTTCAACAAGATTTTTTTCTATGCGCATGTCTTTTTGTTGGTACATCCATTTGTATTCATCCATGAATTGAGGTCAGAGTGTTGAAAGAGATGAGAGGTCATTGTCTCCCTCTACTCTTCCCTCATTAGACCAATCATCAAGTACAATGCCCCATTTGGCATGTACCTCACTAAACACCTGCAACAACTGGAGAGGCCACAAAAGTACGTCACAAAGAGGATCCTAGGCCTTAAACACTTGTCCTATATGGACAGACTCAAAAAACTCCAACTATTCTCTGCCTCATATCGCCTACTTAGAGGTGATCTCTGCTTGACTTACAAAGCCATGTCTGACCCAGCTCTGTTAGAAATGCTACAGCTAAATAAATCCCAATCCCTCTGCACCACATGCTCCAGAGACCTCAACCTCATTACCACAATCAACAGAATGTGCTGGAGGGACAGGTTCATAACCCAGAGACTGCCCATGCTATGGAATAGACTTCTCATACATATCAAACAGAATACCTCACTGGCCCTCTTCAAGAAAAATCTTGATGAGTGGATGGGAAATAGAAAATTCACCCTGGGGATCACTCTAGTGACTCTACTCGACAGAAGCACTGAGAACTAAGGTCGGGTGGCATGATGCCAGGGTAATCCTATTGGCTAGGCTTGTAAAGGCTCCAGAGCCATTAGACTAGTGCACACCTATGAACCTATGAAATGAGTTAAAATTCATCCCAAACATTTATTATTATAGTTAGACTTATGTCTGGCATTACATCATTGCAAATATATGCCATCTAATGAATGCCAAGCTTCCACTGACATCATGACATCACTCATTGGATTAAAACTCTTCATCTTCTTCCTGAAATCTGCATCTTTTCAGGGACTGTGAAGCCCCTTTATATTAAATAAGGAAATGCAAATTATGTCTATTTATGACCGAGGCAAACAAGATGGTATAAATCCCTAATAACAGTAATCATGTCATAGATTGAGAGATATTATCTGCCTCAGTAGAGGTATTGTCTCTCTCAGTAAACTGGATTGGAAAAAGATGCAGGACAAAAATATTCAAGTCATCTATTAATAGAAAAATACAAGTGTGGTATTACAGGCAATAGAATTAATATTAATTTAATTTAGAAACTGGCTTAAAAATAAATAAAGTGCATTGATCATTTGGAGTTCCTAAAGAGGAACAGTAAGGTACTGTGAGGCCTCATTCAAAAATGTCTATTAATGATACACAATCCATGCTGAATCAGCAAATGCATTTTAGAATGCTGTCACATTTGTGATTACAAAGAAACAGAAATAAAAATAAAACTTTCAGTCAATACTAGTCCCTACATGACAACCCTAGTATATTAATACTGATCTGAAATATATTTTGCTGTATTTGTTCACAGCTGTTGATTAAGTTTCTTTATGATTTCAATACTAGTATTTTTTTCTTTTGTCTTTAAAATAAGCTGCTCATGTTCTTAAAATTTTAGAATTTCCATATACCTCATTATATGCCCCACTTTTGTTTTATGTATATAGCTACAACACAGTGTTTCAGCCACACACATGAAATCTAAAGCAAAATTCCAACTGTTCATTCTATACACATCACTTTAAAGCACAGTCTGAAAGTGAGTGCCTCTGTGTATGAACATACACATCTGTAAAAGCACTAAAGAGGGCAGAACATCTCTTCTATAGCAAATGGATATTTATTTCATTGCATTATTTGTGACAGTGGTGAGGTCTGCGGTGGGAGTGATGGATGCGTTTAAGGTGGAGGTGGGGTTACATCAAGGATCAGCTCTGAGCCCTTTCTTATTTGCAATGGTGATGGACAGCTTGACAGATGAGATCAGACAGGAGTCCCCGTGGACTATGATGTTTGCAGATGACATTGTGATCTGTATTGAGAGTAGGGGAACAGGTGGAGGAGACCCTGGAGAGATGGAGATATACTCTAGAGAGAAGAGGAATGAAGGTCAGCAGGACTAAGATAGAATATATGTGTGTGAATGAGAGGGAGGATAGAGGAATGGTGAGGATGCAAGGAGTAGAGGTGGCGAAGGTGAATGAGTTTAAATACTTGGGGTCAATAGTTCAGAGTAACGGTTTGTGTGGAAGAGAGGTGAAGAGAGTACAGGCAGGATGGAGTGGGTGGAGAAGAGTGTCAGGAGTGATTTGCAACAGACGAGTGCCTGTAAGAGTGAAAGGGAAGGTCTACAAGAGGGTAGTGAGACCAGCTATGTTATATGGGTTGGAGACAGTGGCATTGACAAAAAGGCAGGAGTTTGAGCTGGATGTGGCAGAATTAAAGATGTTAAGATCTGCACTGGGTGTGACGAGGGTGGACAGGATTAGGAATAAGTATATTAGAGGGTCAGCCCAGGTTGGAAGGTTTGGAGACAAAGCCAGAGAGGTACGATTACGTTGGTTTGGACATGTGCTGAGGAGGGATGCTGAGTATATTGGGAAAAAGATGCTAAGGATGAAGCTACCAGGTAACAGGAAAAGAGGAAGGCCTAAGATAAGGTTTATGGATGTGGTGAGAGAGGACATGCAGGTGGATGGTGTGACAGAGCAAGATTCAGAGGACAGGAAGAAATGGAAACAGGTGATCTGCTGTGGTGACCCCTAACCGGAACAGCCAAAAGAAGATGATGATGATTTAGGTCTGTGAAATTAACTAAAAAAAACAGAACTATGACTTAGCAGCAGACTGTATCTCTAGACAAAACAAAAAAATTCAGCAACATACAATTGACATTATATAGTTTTGTGTCCATTCATAGACAGAATACACTTAAATACATTGGGTAGAAGAATTATATAACATTGAAATAATGTGTATAAATTTTATTTTAGCATTTAAAAATTGATAAAAGACCTTCAGAGGTAGCCAATTTTCTAACAATAACAATAAAAATCTCCTTCATAACAATTTAGCTTCATGGATCGTTCTCTTGAATTCTGTTGTTGCGTTCAAAGTTGTTATCTGGTATGATGTTGCTTATTTGTCTCGCTGTTTAATATGTCGAGTTTATTTAATGACTTCAGTGGTTTGAATCTAAGCAGCAGTTTCTTGTATGGAACTGAACACTTTTTTTTTTTTTTCCTTATTGATTCAAATTTGAGTGATCCTGATTGGGAATATTCATTTTCTGGTCTTCCATTTGAGGAAGCCTGAATTGCTCAAGTTATTTTCCAAGATATTTGAAAAAAAATACATTTACCAAAATGAGAATTAGAAACAAATTTCTAAAAACATTAAAGGAATAAATGAAGTATTCTTAAATAAAATCTTAAAACAGTGGAATGCTTTCCTTTCAAAACAGTATGTACTGTGAGATGACATACAGACACACTGATAAGAGATGGTATCTATCTTGGAATGGCCAGGAGAATTTATTATCATTGTCGGTTTGCAACATAGAACTTTCTTCAAGACCACAGTGCATAAAAAGAGCTGTTGCCCTGGTGTGTTGCGGGACTAAACTAGGCCTCTGCTTAGTTCAAGTGAATAGTTGACGGTCTGCACATTTCTACATTATACTACATTTGATGGCTTTATGAGATGTTATAATTAATATAAAACATTTCATTATTGTTTCAAAATAGTAAGAGTTTAAAACAGAATATCCATAAAAGTGTTTAATATATTTTCTTTAATTAGTATTTCAGAATACTTAGTTTTCCATTTTTAAATGTGTTTTACTTTTTAGCTTGTATATATTTATATTTATGTAAAATACAGTAAAAATATATTTTTGTGCCATGGCTTGCTTGGTGTATACTATCTCTCAATTTTCATCACCAGGCTTTGTCTCTGTCTCCCTTCCTTGTAATTGCAGTTCATAGATTCATTCCATGAATGTTCAACATGGTATGCACACCTCTTTATTCATTTGTTAACCAAATAAGCCACTAAAGAAATACCAAGGGTGATCAATAAGCACTGTCTAATTAAGTTGTTCAGAGTCACCAATTTTGCAGGAAGACAATAACAGCATCAAACCTCATGAGTGCTGGGTGAAGCACATATAACTACTCATAGCATTAAACCTCTGAGACAAATTGCCAGACCACACAAATTGGTCCATCAAAATATATAGAATACAGGAGCAACAATAATTGAATGTCACATGCAAATGTATTTTGAAAATGTGAATTGCTACCAAAGAAAACAAGTTTAGGGTTCACTGTTTTCACCCTTTCTCCAGGAATTAATAAAGCAAAAACTCCTTTTTCTAAGTGCAACAAGATAGTATGTTTTCTCTCTCTACATACCCATTTATTTATCTGTGTGCCATTGTGCATGGATTTTTAATTGTGTGATAAATACTAGTGTACTTATAACCTTCAATCACACAACATAGCCAGTTAATCTAGTATAAACAAATAATACTTTATATCAGAAAGAAGAGTATGGCGTTCACAACTTTCTAAAAAAGTGCACATACACAGTTACCTCTGACATCTAGTACAACAACTGAAACAGTGAATTGCAAACATCTACAAGTGAATGAAATATCTGAATTTCAAATAACATTTTACTGACTTTCTAAAACTCAGGAAGTGCAGATGTAAGAAACCCTATTGAGTACAGAGATCTCACTTAATCCTGTCATTCAGATCACTCATGAAAGAAAATAATCATTACAGGACCCACATTCTTACACTTTTTTGAAACTATCCCTTCCCATTTTCTACATATTAGTAATCTACAGGAACTGAGAATCGTTTAAAAGGGTCTATATTACATAACTGAAAATTAAGTTAGTCGAATCAGATTTAATATCGAAATTCATTTCATTGAAGTTGGTCTTATGGGGGATTGCACCCCCCCCCACTAATTAAATATACCAACTCTGAGATCACACTACAGTGAGGAAAGGGCAAATTTTCTAATCTTCACTGTACCGCAATCTTACTATCAAAAGCTCAATGAAGTGAATTTCGATATTAAATCTGGTTCGACTAACTTATGCAATATAGACCCGTTTAAAAGGTGCATCAGTGTCAGCTACTACTTAAATACCACATCCTGTTTGGCATATACTTCTCAGAAGTACAGGCAAGCATGGAAGGGCTGTGGCTGACTAAATTTGCGGATGACTGCAAACTGGGTGCTATAATAGAGTCTCCGGCCGACATGGAGATCCTCCAGAAGGGCCTAAATGAGACTCATGCATGGTGTCAAAGCCATGGTCTGAAGCTAAATGCAAAAAAATGCGTAGTAATCCCCTTTGGAAAAAACAGAGTACCCGCAAACTACAACATAGGAGGTAATCCCCTGAAATCTGAAGAAGAAATAAGGGATCTAGGGACCCAAGTAGATAGTCAGCTTTCCTTTGATAACCATGTTGCCAAAGTGGTTAGAAAATCCTTCTATGTGACCCATCTGATCACGAAAGAGTTCGCATCAAGATCTAAGGATGTAATGGTGCCCCTCTACTCTTCCCTCATCAGACCCATTATTGAGTACAATGCACCAATTGGGATGCACCTGGCTAGACATCTCCAGTAGCTGGAGAGACCACAAAGGTACCTAACCAAGAGGATTACTGGCCTAAAACAGTTGCCCTATGTAACATGATTGAAAAAGCTAAGACTGTTCTCTGTTGCAAACCCCTTTCTCAGAGGCGATCTCTGTCTAACATACAGAACCATGTCCAACCCAGAATTGTTGAACATGCTCCATCTTAGCAAAACCAAATCTACTCGAGCTACACACTCTAGGGATATAAACCTCAACACAACAATGAATAGAACATGCTGGAGGGATAGATTCCCTTCGCAGAGACTTCCCTTACCATGGAACAGGGTCCCAATCTACATAAGACAGAGCACCTCACTATCACTCTTCAAGATGAACCTTGATGAGTGGATGGGTAACAGAAAGTTCACACCGGGGATCACACCGACAGCACTACTAGATAGGGGTCAAGGGTACTAGCTGCTAGTACAAGGGTCTAGGGAACTACTAAAGGGGCGGTGAATACCGCACAACGTGGCTGGGCTAATATATGCCTTTGGGCAGATAGCCCAGTACCAACCTATGAACCTATGAACTTATGAAGAAAGAAAAGAAATCCTAATTTGCAATTTCAGTCTGGCTAATACATTGAGCAAGTACTGTTCACTAAATTCTATTAATTCAGACAGAACATAAATTGTGAGGAACATTAAGTGTGTTTGAAAGGATTGAGACATTGTGATGTAGAATACATTTTTAATGCAGTATGTATTATTTTCTTTTACATTTATGGCTGATACATCTTAGTTGAGAAGAGTTCCTTAGTGACATCAGAGATGCAGTTTGACCCAGATAACATCAAGCTTCTGGGTCATACTGAAAGGCATCTGGCAAATGATTTCTGTACTACCGGTGACATGGATTTGAGAATGACCCGGCATCTATAGGACAGTCTACATGAAGGTGAGATCAGATGGCTATAGCTGATATCATTTGACTAGAGATTATAATTAAATTATTATTGCCACAGCACCCCCTGCTGGAGGCCAGAAGATTAGCAAGTCTTGTGGGGAAGCATGACAGACAAAATGCAGAAGCATATTGGTATTATTCCGCTTCATGCCATCTAGAATAAGGTAGATGATTGGCTGTCCCACATGGATGATAACTCCTAGGTGGGAGGATGGCATAATGGTTAAGGTGTTTGCCTTACAAACAGAAGGTGCAGGGTTTGATTCTCACATGGGGTAAGTGGCTAGGCTTAAAATGGCCTGCAAAGGCAGTTAGCCTAGTATCAGCCTATGAACCTATGAACCTATGACTTCCTAACCACTATTACCAGAAATCTACTCTCTATTCAGTGGAACTGTTAGTATGGATCTGTCCCATAAGAAGATGAGAAGGGCTGTCAGGTGATGGGATGAAGCCTTGATCCTTCAGAAAGGATCAATTAATACATCTAGGAGAGGAAGGTGTGGGGTGCCTGAGAGTCTGTGATATCTGGATAGGAGTGTAAGGGGAACATAAAGACAATTAAAAAAATTAAATATACAGCTACCACTGATTACACCAAATATACACTTTTTGTCTAAAAAATTGATGGCAAAATAACTACTTTTTGTCTATAAAGGGAAGAGAGAGAGTTGCACAGAAGTCTGGAGCTAGTTCTTAGAAGGTATTTTGATAAATGTGTAAATATTGGCCTTTCAGAATGTTGGTATATGAAAGATCGTGAGTCAGACGTTCTATAGATAATTGCAGACTGGAGTTCAGAGAAATAGGGAGTATTGGTATATATGCCAAAACAATTATTTCTGATTTTTCTTTGCCAAAATTCAAATTATTGTTTTAATTTACATGTGATAACTTACTTTTGACAAAGGAAGACTTGTAGGATTTTTTCTTTACAACTAAAAAAAAAAACTAGTGCAGATAATGAATGCCAAGTGTTCAGGTCAAAGGATATAGTATGTTTGACTGAGAGAAGGCCAGGTCGTAAGCAGTATGCATAAAGGACAGGAAGTTTTGTTAACATCATTTGAGATTGCTTTTTCATCTGGCAAGAATCTGTAAGAGAGGATTAAAAGCAAAACATCATTATATTTACAAAAATATTGATAGAGGCAGCAATGACAATTTCAGGTATTACTAGGACACCATCAACCCTTCCTCAGGAATGTGATTCATAGGATCATTTGTATTTGTCACATAATGAAGCTGGCAGCTCACATTATCGAGTCAAATCTTCAGGTAAATTACAGACAGAGAGCCGAGCATAGCGATAGGCATTTCATATACATTTAGATTTCCTCTTCATATTAACCAGTATTACGGAAAAGATCGTGTAATCCACTTTGGGTATTATTCAGAGACTATCACTATTCTTTCAGGTACATTATAGGTTTGGTTCACTTTTTTCATATGACAAAGAAACATCTGAAGTATCATCACTTCTCACACATGTGAACTAATGGTGAGAACAGCTGAGAACTAAAGGTGACAACAGCTGAAAAAATTGAGGATGTAACATAGCCAATATGGTATAGAGTTTACATAGGATAAGGAGAATATATTTTGGACAGCAATCTTAGGAAAGACAATGATGAGTACTGCAAATGTAAATAAATGTGAGTGAGAGGAGGTCTGTAAAACACCCATCAACATCATCACCCCCCTTTTCCTTGGGAATCTGAATATCTTGTCAACTGTCACCATCTCTGCCGATTCAACCAAATCTCTTACATTCTTTGACAGTCATACCTAACTTTTGCACTGCTTCTCTCACAGAATCCATCTACCTATTTGCTGGAAACCCTCATTTCTTCTTCCCTTCTTCCTGTCTGTCCCAAATCATCTTCACCAGACTGCCTCCTGCTTTTCTGCACTTGGCCAAACCATTGTAATCTGTCCTCTTTGATCTTCTCTGCAACTGGACGTACTTTGGCTTCTGCTCTGATGTTCTCATTTCTTTGACTGTCTCACAGCGTGCATCATACCACCCATCTCAGGGACTTCACCTCCATCACTTCAAGCTTCCCAACTGCTCTGCCTTTAATGCCCAGGTTTCTGTACCATACGGAAGTACTGGTTGCACCACTGTTTTGTACACCTTACTTTTCAAGTTCTTTGTCATTTGTATGTCATACACTACCCTTGACACTCTGTGCCAGTTGGCTCCAGCCCCTCTGATTCTAGCTTTGACCTTTTATTTCAGACTTTCCTTCCTCCCAGATACTTGAAGTTATTAATCTCTTCCACTATGTTCCCTTCTATCTCATTTCTCAGGTTCTTCTGATTTCCCCTATTTGCTGCCATTATAACTGTCTTATCTGTACTCACTTTTATTCCATGTGCCTTCAGTTTTCCATTCCACTCCCATATCCCTTGCTGAAATTCTTGCTCTGACTGTAATGGCACATCATCTGAATACAGTAACATTGTTCATCTGTCCCCTCCAACCTGTTTGTTAATGTTGTTCATCACCAGTGTGAAATTCAGTGGGTTCAGAATTGAACCCTAATGGAAACCCACTCCCACCGAACATCCATCTGTGAGACTAAACACTGTTTGTACTTGAGTCACTGGGTCCTTGTACATAACCTGCACTAATTCTACCAATGTTTCTGGGAATTTGAACAACCACAGGACTGCCCAAATCCGCTTTTTTGGAACTCTGTCATGGGTTTTTTCCAAGTCTACGAATGCCCAATTGGACTCTTTTCTCATGTCTACCTTCTTCTTAGCCATCTGTCTCTCTGCAGGTCGGTTGTGCTGCATCCTGATCTGAAGCCAAACTACACATCCCCAATCTTATTTTCTATGACTCTACATATTTGTTTATCAATTACCCTCTCCAAAGCTTCCTCTGAACACTTTGCACCCAGGGCAATTGCTCCATTCATTCCAGTCTTGCTATGCTACTGGAGGAAGTACAGATCAGTATGGCATGTAGCAGATTTAAAAAGTAGAAAAAGATGGAAGAGGCTGTGAATCCAGGAAAAATTTAAATAACAGGAGTTTGATCCCTCTGTAGCACCCACAGTTGTGGATGTCCCCATGTTCATGTACCCTGGTATTAATACCCCATGTTCATGTACCCCAGTATTAATATACTTATTCTCTAGCCATCTGGGATATGCCTTTGTCTCCATACTACGAGTTCACTCAGAAGCCATATCTCCTCTATCTCCTCTAACATCTTGATCATATTTTCTGTGACCTTATCTGACCCTGCTACTTGCCCTGACTTAATTGCCCATAGTTCTGCTCTTGCTTATTCTAGGGTAGGCTCCTCCTACTCTACTTTAATTGTAACTATGTATGAGACAGTGCACCTTCTATGGGGTTTTCTTTACTCAGAAGCTGCTGAAAGTACTCATTCCATCTGCCTCTTATTTCCTCTGGGCTGGTGAGCAGGATGTTGCTGGCATCCCTTACAAATGGGGTCAGACTGCCTTCTTTGTCTTTCTGTCTTTGCCTTGCAACCTGATTGAGTTTCTTTGTGCCGTCTACTCAGCCACTTTCCAGAAGTTGGTAGGGTGCCTCTGATGCCTTTTTCTTTGTTAGTGCAACTCTACTCTTAGCCTCATTGTTAGCCAGGCCGTGTGCCGTCTTAGCCTGGTCCACCTTTTCTGTTTCATGCTTTTTCCTATACTTCTTTGTTCTTTGGATGACTACCTGAACTTCTGCATTCCACTCCTAGCTTTCTTTATATCACTTGCATTCAAACCTGACCTGGATGCATATTTGTTCTGTAGTCCTCACACATGCTGTTTTGAGTTGCTGCCATTCTTTTACAACCCCATATATTTCTTCTTCTTCTTCCTGAGGTACGAAATTGTTGCAGATATAGACAGAAACATAGATGACTCATCTAGCACCCTTTGCCAGTCCCATGAACTTGTGCCCCATATCCTCAGCTCTTCAAGTGAAGAGTGAAAAAAAATACTGAAATCAAGTGAATTTCTGCACCAGCATGCCGCTACACAAAAAAAAACACTGCAGAGCTCTCAATCATTCCCTTACCATATTGCACCCAGAGCAATTGCTCCATTCATTCCACCCTTGCTCTGCTACTGGATGAAGAACAGATCAGTTTAGCAAGTAACAGATCTGAAAAGCAGAAAAAGATGGAGGAGGCTAAGAAGTCAGGAAAAAAAAATAAATAACAATAATTATTCTAGAAAGAATGTCAGTAGTGATGCAGGCAATGAGCAACAAGGAAATGAATACCCATCATACCCAAAATAAATATACAAAGTGCAGATGAAATGGAGGTTCGTAGGTTCAGTATCAACAGTGAGCAGAAATAATCGATTATATGTGTCCAAGGTCATACAGAAAGAAAAAGGCAAAGTCATGCACACAACAGAATTGTCACAGCAGCAGTGGCATATATACTGCCCATTACACAATAATAAAGGATCTATAAAATCAATACTGAGGGATTTGGAGACACAAGGTAAATTGGTATGCACTTACAAGGTCTAACACTTTACAAGTAAAACTGTACAATGGCAAAGTAGAAACTAGAAGGAGATTAACAGCAGTACTAAGACAAATTGGCATGTATTTTATATTTCAGTTTGAAACATTACAAGTGGATTGTTACCACCATAAAGTATTGCCCTGTTACCCTCTGCAGTAGCCTAAGAGAATTATTATGATGATATGTGAATTGCAGGTCATCATGATTACAAACGTTCAGTATCTTTTCCTCCAAATGTCTTCACCTGTCTGACTCCATCATCCTGCATTTTCAATTGAGGGCTCCCCTTCAGATATGTGAGACACAATTATGAAAGAAAATACAGCAACTGTCAGACCACACTCGCCTTTTTTAACCCTTGCATTCCTACATTATGTTTTATAAGTATTACAATTTATTTAGCTTTCCTGCTGCTTCATACCTGGCACAGTTCATTGTTAGTTTATTTTTTATTTTATTTTTCTTTTTGTTCTTTGTACAGCTTTGCCTTCTCTGTACATGGTTTTTGAAATCTGCAATTTCTTATTAGTTCAAAGAAAATGTTTTTTTTTTTCAAATGGATGTGAAAAATGGCATAATTCTAAAGGAAATTCTAGTTGAAGTTAGTATGGATATGTTAGGTTTACCAAGTTCTACAATAGTTAACAGCAATGAAGGTAATCTTAGTGTGGCTATGTAATGTTTATTAAGTTGTACAACAGTTAATAACAATGAAGGTGATATTAAATCCTTATTTGTAAAACTCATACAGAAAGCAATTCACCTGAGAAGACTGCCATGGTAGAGGTTTGCTTTTCTGGCTTGCCTTAAATACAAGAGTGTCCCAAGAGGATTTTGGGTTTTGAACTAACCTATTTATGGACAGGACAGTACTGACTTTATGTCATCGAGGAGTTCTGTTCTGTTCTTGATTACCTCAGATATATCTGAGATGAATGTATTGAACAGAACTTGGCCTAGGAATTTAGCCTTCCTGTACTTCATTTGTTTCCCTTATTCCTGGTAGCAGTCCTCTGAAAATTCGTGGGGTCCTCTTCTGTCAGTCTTAGACCTACCACCCCCCAACTCCCTGCATTTTTCCTACCAATGCAAGACTGAGTCATGGTCTGTGTATATGACATCTACTGGAATACCCTTTCAGGTTTGCCTGAAACCCAGTCAGAAACTATATCAGGTTTAACTAATGTCTTGTTCTGGCCATGAATCCATGTTGGCTTTTCCCTTGCAGATTGTACCACTGGTGTTGTGAGAGGGCCTTGGGCAAAGGTTTACTCTGAATCTACTGTATTTATGTTTCTATCACAATTATTTCATGTTTGAAGGTAAATATTATTTACAAAAATGAGAGCGGCAATAGACACATCATTCACTCTATTTATGGCCTGTTTTGAAAATAATTATGTTTACTCTTCTGTTTTATTTTGAATTAATTTTGTTTACTTTGACAAATAGACTAATGATTTAATTTTCATTTGTGATGGCAGAATGCAGGATTTTCAAAATATTTTATTTATTGAAAAATGATTTAAATTAATATTTAAATTTATAATTTTCACGTATTAAACATTCCAGAATGATCACATTTAGGAATGTTAAATTGCTAGATGTTCTGGATAAAATGTTAGCAGCATTGTGGCACATAATCGCATAGCTATCAACACATTTTTAAACTGCTGACAGCCAACACTCCTACATCGCCTATGTAAATTTCCATAAAGTGAATATTTGAAAGTTAGAAGAAATATTACATTAACAGATTGTGGAATGTAAGTTAAGCTGCATATTTTTGAAAAGATGTGAGATGAATGGCATAAATTTGACATGCTGACAAGCTTGCAAGGGAGGAGAGTGAAGCAAAAAGATGAAATCCTCATGGCTCATGCTAATTGCTCAATGCGGGTTGGTCAATTAGTTCGACAGTGACAAAATCAGATTCAGAGAAAAGTATAGCCACAATGAAAAAGACTTCATCACAGGCTCATAACCATGTCTCCAAATTGAATACTAGTGCTGTCAGACCTAACCGCCCTAGTTGCCTCTGCTTCCCATGACCGCCCCCTCCCCACACACACACACATAAACACACATCCATTCATCTACAAGCACCCTCACAATTTCTCCCACTCATGGAAACATTCAGCCTTTCATCCATGTGCGAGCTCCAATACACACACACACACACACGCACACACACACACACACACACACACACACACACACACACACACACACACACACACACACACACACACACACACACACACACACACACACACACACACACACACACACACACACACACACACACACACACACACACACACACACACACACACACACACACATGCACACACTTATGCAGCCTCATTCATGACCTTATAGACAAGCTCATACATATTCACACACTATCATACATCCCATCCCAATGTCTTTGCTGAACTTAGCCGCACAGCAAGCACTCCCATAGAAGTGGATGAATGACTACCAGATTTTTTTATAGTTGTCACTTTTTATTTCTAGAATACAATTTCACTTGGCCAACAGATTCACTGAATTGCTTCACTGAGTAAATTGCAAGCCATGGGGAGAAAACACAGATAATCAGCATTAGCCATTTGCCCATACTGCCACTTTAGAATGCAGCTTTGCCCCAGGGATTCTGTCAAATTCGGGTATGCTTCATGTGAAGCAGCAGCATTCATTGCAAATTCATACCATGCACCAAGTTTAAATGTAAATAAACATGGCTTCATGGCTGGCAACAGCGTTGCTGGCCAGGAACCTGTGGAAGCCAACAAGCATAGCAATCCTGTTTAAGTCAGAGTACTGAAGGTCTGCATTTTTAAGGGGAATGCCACAATGATTATCAGCGCTTAACAGATAGTTTTGATAGCTCTCGATCTCTTAGTGCAAGACATCTGGACAAAGCCAAACATAGTGGGAGGACAATGACCCAGAAGTAGGGACAGATATGACATATTTGCTGTTTAGAAATGTGCTAGAATAGCAAGGGGTTTGTGTGATAAATTTTATGAAGGATTTGAAGTCTGAAACTCAAATGTATGTAATCACTGAGTCACCTCAGACCAAACATCATCCCAGTGATATGGCAGAAAAAAACACAAATTTGATAAGAGACACACCAAAATATATACAAGGCAACAAATCTGGACATTTCTGTGAAAATCTGGACAGTTGCAAGGTATGATAGTTATGTATATGATCTAAACACAGCACAGGGTAATGTATGTAGTGCAGAGTATTGAGAAATCCAGTTCCTGGCCTTCTGTGCTGAAGACGTGTAAATGATCTGTAAGGGTACATGGACTGCCATGTAAAATAAACACTCAGGGGAAGTGTGTGTGTCGAATAGGGACACACAGATGAATTGTAAAAATGGACACAGGGAAAGATGACAGGTGAAACAATCTAATGTACAGCAGATGAGTGCATGTCAATGGAAGACAGTTGTAGCGCCAACACTAATCACATATCAAGATGGTACAGTAGGGACTGCACAGTGAAAATGTGTATTATTTGACTGTCATACAGGTGACATAACAATGTGGAAGATGTCTGTGTGAGATAAGCATTTTTTTAAATGAAGAATGCAGAGAACATCTATCAGGGGTGTTATATACAAGTGGGGTAGGGTGCATATTGTGAAGCTGTGCAAAATGATTTGCCTGAATATGAGTGTAGTCTACGCAGAGGTCTCTAGCAAGTGGGACACAGGTAAAGCTTCATGGACAACATTAAAAGAAGCAACCACAATCATGGACAATATCAGAATAATACCACCAGTAATCCAATGTCTCTGAAATAACATATGTGCTTTAGAGTGATCAGAGATGATTCTTCACAAATACACTTGTACGATTATTATGGCATGTCCCCACTCTATGAGGGTAATCATGCACACTGTTCTGGCACAGTAACATCTGTTGGAGGTGTTAGGAGGGACACTGCTATAAACTAAATGAATGGCAAACACTGATGCAAAGTCATAAACTGAAACCAAAAATCACCAGCAGGACGAATGGAAACACACCTTTATTCACATTATAACAGGTTGAGCGCTTTCATCAAAAAAGTTTGACTTCATCAGAACAATAGGTACATGCAGCCAAAATCTTAAATAGACATCAACTTAACCAATTAAGTCAAGACACACCAATCATTTCAAACCTTGCTAATGAATTAGTTAATTAATAATAGATACTACCTTTGCTAAGAACCATTCTTATTTAAAGAAAAAAAATCACATAAAAACTTTCTTTAAAAAATACTTACTTAAAAATTATTTTTATATATAATTTTAATATATAATTTTAAAATTCAACTTAAAGAACAGCCAAAATATGAAAATTGATCAACTTTATCCCCAATATTATGCTGTTCATATCTTTCCAGCCTTTTCTTTCAAGGCTGGTACAATAGATATAAAATCATTCAACCCTGGGGGAAAATTAGCAGCAAGCCTTAGCTGCCACATAAGCTCTTTTTTATTTAAAATGTTCTTCCAGTCCCCTCCCCTAGGGTTTGCTTGAATGACATCTAAAATGCCAAATTTAAAACCTGAGAAACCAGTGCACGTTCTACTATGCCTATACAGGGCATTAGTTGCCTTTTCATTTTTTATCTCATAAAGATGTTCATAAATCCTGGACTTAAAGGCTCTCTCCATCTTCCCAATATAAAATCCTGCCCATGTGTTACACTTAGCCAAATATACTAACTGCTTAGCAAAGCAGTTACCTTTCTTAGGGACAAAAAATAACACCTTTCAAATGTTTTCGCAGGGGGGCTTTTCCCCCTGCACCCCCCACACCCCCCCACTTAAATATACCTACTCCAAGATCACACTATAGTTAAGGAAAGGGAAATCTCCCATTCAATGCTATACGCGTAAGCGCAAAACAGAAGATTTTCCATTCCTCCGCTATAGTGCGGTCACAGAACATTCACATTTAAACTGCTAGGGTACAAGGGGACCTAACCCCTTGCAATAAGGTAAGGTAACTTTTTATTTTTTTAACCTAGGGTTCCCATTCACAATTTTGAGTGAATGGAAGTTCGAGATTCTGGTCTCGAGATTATGAATTTCGAGCTTCCATCCATTTGATCTTGTGAAGGGTAAAATATATATATATATGTGTATATATACATATATATATATATATATATATATATATATATATATATATATATATATAAATAGAGCACAATTCAGACTGTCATGAATGTTACCCATGCCATTATTGTTGTCAAACAGCTATGTATGTACTGTGTGCATCACCAGAACAGGTAGCAGACATGCAGACATGCATCTGATGTACCAACTTGATGTTAGTTCCGCACCATTGGACAGTGATGTTTATACCATGAAATAAATACCTAGGTATGGCCAATAAGATGTGACAGCTCACTGTGACAAAGGGGTACATTTCAGTTACACATCACTGGAAGATGTGTAGGAAGGTACATGAAGAAGGGTGCATTGCACTCAGTCATTGGTGTGATGAAGGCTGTGAACTATGACGGTATTATGACTTCTGATGTGGATGTCCTTCAAATACTCAGTAGTTGTGTTGAATGCAAGGGAGTAGTCAGCACTGTGACTACATGTTGGTGGATGTTCCACTTACCATCTACCCCATGACACAGGTCACATACCTATTGGTGTGATTATAGGGTGTGATGTCTGTATTATACTTGAGTTATGTGTTTGTTTTCCTGATAAACCAAAACATGCAGCTGGAAGTTCTGAAGTAGTTCATTGATATTAAAAGAAAGAAAGAGCTTTACTTATCAACCAGTGTGGACAGTCATTTGTGGTTCCAGCTTCACATTTTGGTTTCTCAGAGTCTTTAGTGTTCGTTAATTGGTGGTGTTTTGTTCTTTTTGTTTTCCTGATGTAACAAATCCCCCCATGTTTTCGTGTCATTGCAGGTGTTGTCATGGCTGTGGCAGCAATCTTTGGTGTTTGTTGATACTGTCTGTATTATACCAGTGTCGTAGCTGGAGTCAACAATTTCCCACAGTCTGCAGTTCTTCAGACAACTGTTTGGACACAGGATGTGTATGTCATCTGTCATGTCTGTCACTTAAATAATAGACAGGAAAGGGCCTAGCAGACAGCCTTAATGTACTGACCTGATCACTGGACAGAGATATAGGTCACTTCACACATTTCAACATATTTAGATGCCACGTATGTGATACAGTGGTCTACCCACTTGGTGATATAGGTGTATATGGCCACATCTGAGTGCTGAGTGAATACTTCAGTGTGAATTTGTGAAAAATGCCTTGGGCTTATCAAGTTCAAAAGGATGAGAGTGTTGTCATCATATATGTCCTTGATGACGTCTTTGAGGACATCTAACAGATGTAACAAACCTGTAGCATTAACAACTCACATCGGTCTGCTGTGCACAGCGGAGATACCACTGTATACCTCTCAACCTGGAAACATCAAAAATCCGGGCAAAGGCCCATGAAAAAGAGGTTTACATTTGTATGCTAATTAACATACAGTTTGCATATATAATTATGTAAACCCACCCACTCCAATGGAATTGTGGGATACAAACTTTCAAATGCAAACTGAAGAACAGACAACCAAAATATGGCCTCAGAGTCCACCTGCAGCCATTCCAAAGTCCCATTACTTGTCTATTTCACCCCATTTACCATAAACACTGTAATGTGCACACTGCTTTACTTCTACGATTATCTGAATTTCATTTAAAGGTTTTAGTTTACATTTTATAGCACAAACACTAATAGACAACTACAAAGCAATACAGCCTCACAATGAAAATAGGCTTAACATTAAAATGTCTCTGCCCTTGAAACTCACATTCTTTGAAATAGCATTGAAACCCACATTCAAAGAAAATGCATCTGGACTGTGGTGGATAAAGATTACCTTTGAGCTGTTTTCAAATCATAGGCCCCTTGCACATGAAACATACATGTGTTTTTGATACGCCTTGTTAACTGTATTAAATTATATTCCTTGTATAATACAGCACACTTGTTAGAGCATGTTTTAAATTTATTGCTTTGAACATTTTTCCAGTAAGCAATGAAACAGAATGCATGAAGTAATAATGACAAAACTGCTCAGTTCAGAACATTTTCATCATAAAAGTCTACTCAAACTTCTACAGTCCACCAGTATCAGTAAATATGCACAATCTCTGCAGATGTAAAAGTCATCTAAATAATTTCACATTAAAGAGATCTATAACTAATGAAGAGTTAGAAAACAACTTTATAATTCATTATTTCATCTACAAGTGCCTGCTGCCCTTGAAGAATAAATTGCCTATGTTACATTAAAAAATGATAAGCTAGTAATATTTCAATATGGAATGGACGGCAAACTGATAACAGATTCATAGCTACTAGGTATCTCTGCAAAGGAGGACATTTTCAGGACTGCAGCATCCACCCCCTTTAAAAGTATAACACAGCACTGTATTAGCAATCCATCTGCATACTGCGGGACTAGAACCCACAGCCTTCTGCAGCAAAAGCAAGTACACTACCTGTTGTGCTACTAACAATGCAAATTCACTTTGCATAAGCACCACTAAACTTCTCTTTGCCTGAAGAACTGTGCAGCACATGAAATCAGGAAAAAGCCAACTGTATTGGGGGAAACAAAATCCCAAAACCGGGGCACATTATAAATGTTCCTTGTATAATCTCAAAAATTTGCTAGAATTAAATGTTGTATTACCATGTGTTTCCTGAAAGATAGGAAGACTGAAACTTAAATGGCTATCATTATTTAGTGAACTCAGTTCTCACTGATTTGCCAGGAAACCACAAATTTTATTTAACATTTGTTTACCAGGAAAGTCCAACTTGGAACAAAGCCAATTTTTAGTAGAAGCTCTAGATACATGTCTTTGTATCATGGGAGGAAACCTGAGCAACTAGAGAAAACCCACACAAACACAGGGAGGACATGCAGACTCCACACAGAAGGCACTTCAGCCTAGAATCAAGCCAGAGAACCGCTTGCTGTGAGGCAACAACACTACCTCTGCACCACTACACCATCTGAATTTTAAAAGGAACAGACCAAAAGTATGAACCAAACATTCCAGACATTCTGTGAACATTTGTACAATTGAGAGCTACAACTCCTTTTCAATCAGAAGTGGTGGTATGGGTAGAGAACTCAGGCTCTTGCTCCTTGTACCTAAGGTACAGGGTTTGAGCCTGAGTAACCCTAACCACCAGGTGTACCTAACTGGGTCATTGTAGACACACACACACACACACACACACACACACACACACACACACACACACACACACACACACACACAGTAGTAAGTGTAATTCAAACCAGAATGGACCTGGTTAATTCAAATGCTCATGGAAGAAAGTGGTAATTGAAGTGCAGCTAGCTTGAATGGTAGTAATTGAAATGCAGAGTTTTTATTTTACTTTTTGTCCTCCTTCTTATCTGGAGCAGCTAGAAAAATGCAATTCCAACAGGCTGACAGACAGTTCACGGAGCTGATGTCCTCATGTACACCTCTGCACATGTTGACATCAGTCCAAAAGCCAGAAAAAAAAAAAAAAGCCTGGAATTTCAGAAATTAAGGGGTGGCACTCAGGGGGAGCCATTATTGAATCCCCAAATGATGTGGATATTCTACAAAAGGGCCTTACAGAAACAGATACCTGGTACCAGAGCCATGGGCTCAAGCTTAATGCCAAGAAATGTATAGTCATCCCCTTTGGAAAAAAACATGTACCCATGAACTACCACATAGGTGTCAGGACACTAAACATCGAAAGTGTGATAAGAGACTTAGGGACACAGGTGGACAGTGGTCTCACTTTCGATAACCACATTGCCACAACAGTCAGGAAATCCTTCTGCGTGGCACACCTCATTACTAAGGGCTTTTCATCCAGAAGAAAGGAGGTCATTGTCCCACTGTACTCATCTCTCATTAGACCCATTATAGAGTATAATGCCCCATTTGGTATGTACCTCACAAGACATCTGCAACAGCTGGAAAGGCCACAGAAATACCTCACTAAAAGAATCACAGGCCTAAAGCAGATGCCATATGCTGACCACCTAAAAAAACTCCAGCTATACTCTGTGGCATATCTACTCAGAAGTGATCTCTGCTTAACATACAAGGCCATGTCAAACCCTGAGCTGTTGGACATGCTCCACTTAAAGAAATCCCAATCCCTCAGAGCCACACGCTCCAGGGATCTAAACCTTATCATCACAATGAGCAAAACATGCTGTAGGGATAGGTTCCTGACCCAGAGACTCCCCATACTCTGGAATAGACTGCCCATACATGTCAAGCAGAGCACTTCATTGGCCCTCTTCAGAAGGAACCTTGATGATTGGATGGGAGATAGGAAATTCACCCCGGGGATCATGTCAGTTGCCCTGCTAGACAGGGGCCCAGAGAAGTAAATATTGTGGGAAAAAATTTCCAGGGAATTGTTATGGCTAGGCTTGCATAGGCCTTAGGGCCGATAGCCTAGTACCAACCTATGAACCTATGAAGCTATGAATCATGGTACCCCATTATTTGGACCTCAAAACCAGTAAAAAATGAGAAATTCGGTACTGCTGAGAGGTATGTACCACTGGTGTCCATTTAGAAAAGGTCCATGATGACATGTTGGTCTACCTCACAGATGAGGAGAGTTAGAATGTGTCTATACATGCATCGGGTGCTAGCCTCCCCAACTCACACAGATGCATGTTGACATTCACCCTTCTACAGGAACATAGTCTGTGTGGTGGGTGTGTTGAAGTGTGTATTCAATCGTGTCAGGAAGGTGTACGTGATGAGTCACGTGATAGGCAATCTGTTATTTTGTCACAGCCCATTGATTCTGTGTGATACGTCTGGATGAAAGTAAGACAGGGCATACTAGCTACCCTCAACTGGCCTAGGGTTTGAACACAATCCCCCATGCATGTATCATTGAGAAACTCTCCCAGCTCAGGATTAAACCTTACGTCACTAGATGGTTAACCAAATGGCTCACTGACAGAACACATACCGTGAAAGTTGGTGAATCAACCTATATCAGTAGATCTGTCACCATTGGCATACCCCAGGGATCTGTGCTTGGCCCTTTACTGTTTGGAATCTATTTCTTGACAGTTCAGGCTAAAGTATAGAGACTTACTGCGTTTGCTGATTCTTGCATATCTGGTGCAATCATTATGTCTACCTATGATGATAACATACTACAGCAGGGGCTAACACAGACAAATGATTGGCAACAAAGCTACACGGTCTATAAATAAATGGAAAAATGTGTCTTTATTTTGTCCTTCTGCAAAGTGTAATTCCCTGCTAATTATAGCACTGACAACAATCCCGCTATGCTGAAACCCAATGATGCAAGCACTGGGAACAAATAATATCAATCTGAACTTAGACCACCAAGTGTCCACACTGGTATTGGAAGCCTACGGTGTGCACATTATAAGCAATGCCATCATATTCCAATCTCAGGATTATATTACAGCACTCTACTCAAACCTCATCAGAGCACTAATATAGAGTATAATGCTTTCTCTTGCATGTACCTCACCAGACATATGCAGCAGCTAGAAAGACCACAGGGGTTACTCACCAAGAAAACACAGTGCCTACAAACCATGTCATGATGTATCTGGATAGAATGAAATCCATGTCACTATATGTACCATATAGGATGAGGTGATTTCTGTCTGGCTTCCAGGCCAGTCTCTGACCCTGCCCTAGTGAAAGTAGTGTGCATCCACAAATCAGATACATGTGATGACATCAGCAGTGTCTGGTGAGGGGAATATGACAATAACCATGCCCCACATGCTGGTGTAAAAGGCTCTCTGTAATGTCAGGCAAGTGCACACACACACACACACACACACACACACACACACACACACACACACACACACACACACACACACACACTCCTCCGTTGACTGCAGTGAAAATAAAACCTCTACCTAAGTATACCAACTACAGAACTCTGTATTAAAGGCAAGCAGCACAGCTGAAGTCTGGCTTGGAGTGTCTCAGGCAACACTTATAGCTGATGGCATCTGCAGTGTCTGGTGAGGAGTATATGACAACAACAGTGTCCCACATGCCATGCTCTGTAATGTCAAACAAGAGCATGCACATACATACACACGCACGTGCACACACACACACACGCACACACACACACACACACATGCACACACGCACACATGCACACACGCACACACACACACACACACACACAACACAGAGACACAGACACACACACACACATACACACACACACACACACACACACACACACACACACACACACACACACACACACACACACACACACACACACACACACACACACACACTGCAGTGAGAATGGAAACCCTACCTAAGTACACAGAATACAGAACACTTTATAGCTGATGACATCAGCAGTGTCTAGTGAGGAGAGTATACCAATAACAGTGTCCCACATGCTGGTATAAAAGGCTCTCTGTAATGTCAAGCAAGTGCACACTCACACCCACACACCCAGTTGACTGAAGTGAGAACAGAAACCCCTACCTAAGTACACAGACTACAGAACTCTGTACTTTATCCAAGCGCTACCACACTAGTCTGACTTTTACAGGTCTGCAATCAACTTATACTGTATGACATCAGCAGGACATGTTGGAGAGAAGATGTTAGGAGGCCTGCATTAAATGGATGCATAGGTATGTGCAAGTATCAAAATACTGCCAATCCATGAGATTGGAGTGATAACTGCAAGTCATACACTTCTGCTCTTCTGACACACACACACACACACACACACACACACACACACACACACACACACACACACACACACACACACACACACACACACAGTTGACTGCAGTTAGAACAGATGCTCTACCTATCTAAGTATACAAGCTACAGAACTCAGTACTTTATACAAGTGCCACAGCATAAGTCTGACTTTTACAAGGCTGCAGGCCAGCTTATAGTGGATAGCATCAGCAGTGCATGTTTGAGAGAAGCTGTTGGGAGGCCTGCATGAAATGGATGTGCAGCATCTGCAAGTATCAAAATACTGTTAATCCATGGGATTGGAGAGGTAACTGTAGGATACACACTTCTGCTCTTCTAGCTACACACTCTCTCACACACACACACACACACACACACACACACACACACACACATACACACAAACACACACACACACACACACACACACACACACACACACACACACACACACACACACACACACACTTGATTTCAGTGAGAATAGAACCCCTACCTATCTTAGCACACAGACTACAAAAATCAGTACTTTGTGCAAGCACCAAAGCACAAGTCTGATTTTTACAAGGCTGAAAGATAACATATAGTGCATGACATCATCACTGGATATAGGAAAGAAGATGATGGGAGAGCTGCAGAATTTCATAGCTTGATAGGTTCCTAGGAGTTTTCGAGGAGGTTACTAGGCTAATGGCCCTAGGACCTTTACAAGTCCAGCCGTGTAAAAATTCAAGTGCCTTTATTGAGCATTGTTAGATGTTCATTGTTAGCAGAGTAATTTTGTGATCAGCATCAACTAGCTTTCTCCAAGAGGGCATAGGTGCCACCTCTGGGGTGAATTTATATTTATAATTACCCATACATTTGTCAACTTTGCACTTCATGGTTATTGAGGAGCACTGATTCACGTGAAGTGGGAGCCTAATACAGAGATGTGTCAATCACTGGGAGATATATCTGTCTCACCAGCATGTCCTGTTTATGTCTCAGGCTAGGTTGAGATCCATGGAGGAAGTTATTCTTGTCCCATTCAATTTGCAGATGTCCAGCATTTACATTAAGGCAGGGTGCCAAACTGCTCTGTAGGACAGGCACAGGTTGCTTCTCAGCAGCCTGTGTGATACCGAGTACAGTGACAGGGCTATCAGTCTTTCCATATGTGTCATGATATGGAGGCCCTGGATTCTCTTGATCAGAAACATCTGTGATCTCTCCAGTTGCTACAGGTGTCTGGTGAGGTACATAGAGAAGGGTGCATTGTACTCAGTTAGTGGTATGATAAGGGTTGAGTATAGCTGAGCTATAACCTCCCTGGTCTTGGATGCAATGCCCGTAGTTATGTGTTGGGCAATGTAGTATGTGTGTCTCACCACTATAGACACATAGTGATTGATGTTTATATTGCTATCAGCCTGTGTTCTCAAGTGTTGCACCACTGACTTAGAGCTTAGAGAGGTGCTATGTATAACATAAGCAGGGCTACTTTTTTTAGCAAAGGGGACAATGAAGCATTTTCTTATGTTAAGTTTCACTCTGTCAGTTTAGCACTAATTATTTGTCTGTGCCAGCCCTTTCTGTAATATGTTAACATCATTGAGGGATACTAACTGCACCCATTTGGCAGTCATCTGCAAACTTGGAAAGCCACAGGACATCTACCTTTGCCTGGACTTCAGAAAAATAGATTCCAAACAGTAGAGGACTCAGCACAGATCCCTGTTGTACTCCACTTGTAACTGGTCTACTGGTGGAGGTGGACTCCCCAACTTTGACAGTGTTCATTCTGTTGGTGAGCCAATTGGCTTACCATCTTGTAATGTATGGGCTATTCCCCAGATGGAAGGGTTTCTCTATGATACCTGAATAGGGTATTGTCTCAAAAGGCTTGGTTAAATCAAGATAGGCAGGATGTCCTGTTTTCCCTTATCCAGGGCTTTGGGGGCATTATCAAGGAAATGCATTAAGTTTAATAAGCAAGATCTACTCTTGACAAAACCAATATGGGCTGGGTCAAGAGTGTTGAAGGTCACCAATGTCCCTGTGGATAAAGTCCATGAAGAATCATTTCATAATCTTGCAGATAAGACTGATTATGCTTATGGGTTAATAGTTCCCAGGATCAGTTGATGGATGTGTAGACATGTTCAACTCTGAAGTTAGTTCTAGTTCTGCGTGTTACCAGATCAATGTGCATTGAATATCCTACAACATTTGATATTAATGTATGTAGTGTAGTTGATATATTTGTGAAAAAGTACTGGAGATAATAGGGTTGCAGTGTATGGGAGGAGGCAACATATGGCTATATTGCAAATATGTGACATATTCAGTTTGCTAAGTTTCCACATATAGTTTCAGGGCATAAGGAGTAAAATGGACAGTAAACAGCACTAATGCATGCTCAATTTGAATTGGCAAACTGTAGCTGTGAGCAGAGGGTTTGCGCTACAGTTGGCAAAGTGTTTGTGCATGCAAACTACACATTTCCATTAATTTTCCCTGTTTAACTAGTACACAAATGCGAACTGCATTGCTAAAATTCTGAGAGTTAGTGTTGAGGGTGTGTTGCCCAGCTGCTGCTTAGCTGACTAAGGCAAAAGGTGTAAACGCATTGAAATGATTCTTTCTGACCACAGATAATACTGGGTTCGAATTCAGGTGTATCTAAAACATTTAAATAAATTGTGATAGTGCAATGACATTATTCTTTATAGTACATTCAGTATGTATTACTGTGTATTGACCTTGTGCAGCAGGATTAAGCGGCATTGCACGGTGGTGCACAATGCCAAACTCCATGCAAACACAGATGACAAAAAGTGAAGGGATCCATTGCTTTTTCTGCTACTTATGTGTGTTGTGTGTGATTCTATTTTGTGACCAGATTACAGGTATTAAAATGGGGTATAAAAGAAAGTGGTGAAATTGGGAGCAAACAGGGGAAAGAACAAAGGAAAGCAATACAGGAACGTGCAAGAAGGAGATAGGTAAGAACCATAGCTATCCATTTCTTTAACAGTAAAAACTGATAATATGCACGGAATATTAGCAAACTTTTTATTGTCACCTTCAGAGAGAGGGGTGAAAACAATGTAATCATGTTGTAAACCCAATTAGACCAAATCAAGTGTTTCAAGAAGACACATGAGCGAAATGGACAGCTATGTGTGAGACAATATTTTTTTTTATGGGACAGGTGCCATTTTTCTTTTTTAATTCAGTAAGAGAGGAATGCTGGGTAAGAGAAGTAGGTATTTCTGGGTCAGATAAGGTGGGTAGGTGAAGAAGCAAATGCAAACAAACAAGACAACCAAGACAAGAGACAGGGATAGTGAGGGACACAAAAGGTTGGGGACACCATGATTGGGGTGAGGGAGGAGACACCACAGGCTCATGCCCATCAAACATGGAGACAGTGAGAATTGAGTTCTCACCCACTGGACTGTCATAACTGTTCCCTTACTCTGCTGGTGTTTGGAGTGCTTGACATCTTCTCCTCCTACAGACCATGAGGGAAAGCAACCTTTCTACCTGGCATAAGTGTATACCAATGGTGCAGTGCAGGACCCTATGCACCAACCATGGCATCTCCCTATCCACCAACCTTGGCATCTCCCAGTGGGTGACGAAATCAGTACTTCCACCACTTCTCCCAGAGGGTACCACTGCACCAGCTACAGAGGCAGTACTACTTGAGGGCACAGGTAGTGCAGGGGCAGCAGAGGCAGTCCTGCCAGGTTGGCTCCCAAACATACTGGATATTAGGTAATAACTATAAAAATAAAAAAACAGCCACCAAGGACAAAACCGGTAGTCTTAATCGGTGAAAAATGAATTTAATAACACACTGAAACATAAATGACTAAGCACTTTCACCAGATAAACACACTGGCTTCTTCAGAGTCATTTGTATTTTACAAACACTTCACTTAAGTAATAAATTATGTGGTTAATTGATTAATTAATCATTCAAACCAACCAATCTAAAACTCATACTGCAAGACTAGTTGCAAGTTAATCACACCAAATCACTTTAAAAATTCATTACGTTTCTCCCCTACAAGAAAAATAAACAATTCAAAATACACAGGTATAAAAACAGGCAGAAAAAATCTTACTTAATGTACCTTAAAATTAATCTAAATCTACACAAATAAACAAACCCTAAAAAGTACATTTTTTTGTTAATAAAATTCTACCAAATATTAAGGATGAAAAAACATGATAATGTTCTTCACATGTTTTATATTAAATATACTTAAATCTGGCTTGCTTTAACTTTAAGATGGGCATCAAGGAGACCCCATCATTCAAACCAGGAAACTTTAACGCATTAAGCCTGAGTTGCCACTCAGTTTCCAAGGCATCAATTTTATTGTTAACATCACACCTCTCTTTCAGTAGTGACAACAAAATCAATAACAAAAAACAATATTTTTTTAAAATTCATGCATTTGATAGTGTGTAAATAAAGTGCATTGTGTTCATCTTTTCTTTTAATACATCTCAAGTGTTCAGATATCCTATCCCGTAACCTACAGATGGTCTTCCCCACATGCTGTACAAGAAGCAACATAAACTAAACACTTACTATTGCAATTACATTGCCCTGGGCATGAAATGGTGTATTTATAGTCCTTAACACACAAATATGGACCTTCATTAATAAATCTACACCATCTACATGAACCACATTTTTTCATAAGTGACTTTTTGCAAGGTTTGACCTCCCTTTCAAGAACACCTTTAAGGTTAATACCTCTACTATACACTATCGAGGGTTCTAAACCTAAAACTTCTTTAGTACGATCACTTAAACAAAACTTCCACACATTCCTTAAACATAAACCCAGTTCATGAGACCTATCATTGTATTTTAGTACAAACATTGCACTTGCATTTTCTTTTTCTTTTTTATCCTCATTGTCAATAACCAAAACCTTCCATAAAATAGGGAAATAACGTTTCTCTTTTTTTCATGACCTCTTTTTTTATGTTAAGCAACAATTTCAAGGGGTACCCCCTATCTAAAAACATTCCTATTAATTTATAAATTTCTTTTTGAAAAGTCTCATTGTCACTGACTAACCTCGATGTTCTCACCATCTGTCCCTTTATAATGCCTTTTCACTGATGAAAGGGGTTACAACTATTAAAATGCAACAATGAATTAGAATAGGTCTCCTTCTTATAGATGTTACTAGAGAGACCTTCAGATGTTTTCTTGATTGTTATATCTAAAAAATTAATTTCCTCATTGTTCCAAGTAAGTCAACTTAAAAAATTGAGTTGTAGCATTTAAATAATCAATAAACTCAACAATAGTTTGTTCATCACCCTTCCATAAAATTAATAAATCATCCAAAAACCGATTGTATAAAATTATGTTATCATTATATTTTGAGGGAAAGATGAAAAGTTTTTCCCATGCAAGCAATACCAAATTGGAAAAAATAGGGGAGCACTTGGCCCCCATCGCCACACCGGTTAACTGCTGAAAGGTTTCTCCCTCAAAGCTAATGAAATTATTTTTTAAAATAATTTCCATTAAAGCAATCAGCAGATTAATTTTGTTTTTGTCAGTTTTTGTACTAGTCAAGAGACTTTCATGGAACATATTTAAACCTTGTTGATGTGGAATAAACGTAAATAAATTGACAACGTCGACTGTTAAAAAAACGTAACTGCTGTTAATGTCTTTAACTTCCCTCAGCCTCTCAAGAGAATCTATTAGAGTTTATTAGATATATGTGCTGCTTCACTAACTGCAGGTTTAGACCAAGTGTCCACAAAGGAAGCTAGGGACTCAGTCTTGGAGCCCCTAGCAGCAACTATTGGTCTAAAAGGAGGGTTGCTGATTCCCTTGTGGACCTTGGGAATCCTGAAAATTGTTGGCAAAGTGGGAAATTTTACTGTGAGATAATCATATTCCACCTCATTGATTACCCCCTGAAATAGTGCATCCTGTAAAAAAAGGCCAATCTTTGAATAAGCTCTATTTACTTCATTCTTAGATACCCTAATATAGGTTGACTCGTCATTCAATATTTGAGTCATTCTCATACAATAATCAGTCTTTGTCATAATTACCACCCCCCACCTTTATCAGGTTTCATAAACCTGTACTGTTGATTTTCTTTCAAATTTCTCAATAATAATCTTTCTTCACTAGTAAGATTGTCAATAACATAGCCATCTTGTGATAAAATCCTTCTAAATTCAGTTTCAACTACTCTTTCTAATAAGGTAACCTCATTATAAGGTGGGGGGATGAAGGTGCTTCTTCTCTTAAGATCCTTGACAGATTCAGTCTCATTAACGTTGTTGTTATGTTTACAATTAATAGAAAAAAACATTCTTAAATTTAACTGTCGCATAAACAGTTTCAGGCTAACTAACACTTGAGCTATATCCAACCTAAAATTGGGTACAAAATTGGTGCCCTTGCTTAATAATTCAAAATGAGTGTCATGAATTTCCATATCCATATAGTTGTAAATAAAAAACCCGTGTTTTTTCAACACTTTGTACAACATAGATGAATTATTGTCAGAAAAATTACAATTGTCATTATAACTGTTAAACATCACCATACTCGTGTTCTCACTTTCATTTCTTGTTTAGACTGTAATGCAATCAATTGAAAATCACAAGTATTGTCTAACAATCTCACACTATTAAAATGCTCAATAAGATCACTACTATTGTAAAATAAACAGAGACTGTTCCCAGTCTGACATATCTCAGTATTAAAAACATTATCACAAGTCTCTAATAGTAACCCCTTCTGTTCCCCCTCCCCTCTCGTCCATTCCAATGGTGATATTGTACATTCTTGCCTGTTTGACCTCTGTTTAACAGTCTTTCTGACCTCCTTAGTCCGGTCTGTTCTTCTATAAAACATTCTTCTCCTTCAATGTTATCGTGCAAGTTACTTTGTTCATCAATAACAGGTCGTTCATCACCCACTCGTGAATTAACTTTAAATTTTGTGCCCGGAGGGCAGGCACAATTATTCTTATAGTCTAAAGTATCTCTGTTGAGTTTTTTGTGTTTAATAGCAAGATTTTTATTCACAAAAGATTCAACATTTTTAAGTGTTTTTTCAAAGTTCTGTTTTTCTTGAGAAAAAAGCAAGTCATTGGAAATGCTGGTGTTTAATCTGTTAATTTCATCTTGTATTTTAACCAGTTTTAAATCATTGTTACATGTAATAATGTCTAGCATCTCCATAGCATACTGGATATTAGAGTTGGAGCTGGTGGACAAGGGGTAGGCTGATGCAACGGGGCTGGTCTACCTCACTGTGCCATGTAGTATTTAATGATTTGATACAGATGGATAACATGGAGGCATTCCGATGATACATAGTATAAAATAAAAAGAGAGATAATGGTTGGGGTAAGAGAAAAAAGAGATACAATTATTACCATGACATGTGACTTAGAATGCATTAACAGTAGTATACAATTATTTTATTCAAGTATTACATTTAAGTATACATCCTAACAAATGCACACTATAACTACAGACTGTTGAAAGTAATCTTTGAAATGTGCATATATTGCACATATGCATGTTCCAATTATAAATATTATGTTAACATCAGGGCATTTATGCCATTTGTATAGAGTTTAATATAATGTAAATATTATTAAATAATCTCTTTACTGTATATTTGGTACTTGTGGTATTTGAACCCAGAACCCATGACTGCAGTTTTACATTAGACTCCTAAAGTTGGTTTGTACTGCCGACTAGGGTATGCATATTCATGCTACAAGTGTATAAAAAACCCAATAAATCTATCGTTAACTTTTAAAGCTATGATAGTACTTCTCTTGTGCTGCATACATACCACTTGCTTCCCTCAGTCTCTCCAATCAAGAAACATGAGCCTGTCTGTTGAACTCTATGTTGGCATTAGCTGGGGAAAGAACAGAAAAGAACAGAAAATCATTATGCATACCAGTCTTGCCTACATTTGGCTATCTAAGTACTACAAATTCTCTCTTATTATCATACTTGCATGGCTGTGGGAAGTCTGCAACCTCAAACTCATTCAAACAAAGGTTGAGGGTATCCCTTTTGCACCTATGCAGGTTATTACAATGATGCCTACACTGTTCCCCAGTGGGCAGGATACCAGTAGCACTGGATATAGCCTGAGCTAAACTACTCCATGCCTCAGACTTGTACTAGAAGCCAGAATAGTCCTCCTGCAGAAGCCTTTGGTTGTGATGCTTTACCAGGAGTCCAATAAATATCCTGGACTTCTGGACACCCCACCTCTGTGCCCTAAACTTGGCACCTTCCCCACTAACTCCAACCATGTGTAACACATGACCTAGAGGAATGGAAAATGATGCTTTCCTGCCAATTTCAGTTATCACATTTACTGGTAGTGCACAAACCCGAGCAACAAATCCACCCATGCTGGCCTGATGTTAAGCGAAGAGCAGCAGTGTCAAGCAGGGAAGGAAAGTTAATCTGACACTTAACCTTACTATGTGGAGTGTCTGCTGCTGTAGCTTGAAAATATATATTGAAAATTGTGAGGTAACTGTTAGGTGAGATAAGTTTGCAGACATGCACTGGGGGCATAAATGTCAAGACCTGACACATTTGTATTTGGCTTTATACACTGATAAAATGAGTCTATATTATATTCTCAAAAGCCAACAATGTCGAATCTGACATTGTTGACAAGCAAATATCGAACGCTCATAATCTCGAGCGTGTAAACGGAAATCTCCATAAAGGGAGATTTCCATTTACTGCAATGTAGTGCAGTCTCATAGTAGGTATATTTAAGTAGCGGGGGGTGTCGGGGTGCAGGAGGGGCTTGCCCCGCTGCTTAAACGCGTTAGGGTACTTTTTTTTTTTTTTTTGTCTTTTTATAAGGTGAACGTTTGAAGACATCGACCATATGGTGTCCACCATATGTTGTTCAATGTTTTCAACCATCATTCTTATAATATAGACCCAAAAAAACTGATTTTTAAAGTGTGGGATTCATACCTAGACATAAGAGACAAAATATTCTCTTCCACAGTGTTAATTTTCCATCTTTGCAACAGAAGTGCTGCTCAAACACAGTCAGGAATCATTCAAAAATACAGCTGACAGTTTAAGGTGTTACACATGTATGTGTGTGAGTTGATAAGGTTTTGTATATACATCCAGTTGTATATGTGTCTTATGTAATTTTGAAGGTCATGCAAGTCCAGATAGCAGAAGTATACCTACATAACTATAATAGACAGTATACCTTCAGTTATACATCTGAAAACACAGTAAGAGTGTATTATCCCTCATGCATATAAGTCATATCAGCTCCACTATCTACAGTGTTACAAGTGAGACTGAATATAATGGGAAGTGGAACAACAGCAAACGTGTCAGGAATATCATGTATTAGATCCCAGGACCATGTGTATGGCAATCCTTTACTTACACCTGTTGCCACAAGAGTGCTGAAATAACACTCATCTATTTTTCTGTTCATTGCTATTAACTAGACTGTCACAACAGTAGAAATAAGTTGTGCAGTCTGGAGCACAGGACCATTTGTACTCCAGTCCTACACTTAAACCTGCCGCCACAGGAGTACTTACATAACATTTCCATAATATCTTACTCATTCTTTAGTTCCCACTGTTAACAGCCACACAGCACTGCTTAGTATGTCTGCACCGTGCCCAGCAGAATTAATTGAACAAATCCATTTTCAATCATTTGCTGTCCGCAGGTGTTCTATGACTACAGGTGTTGGGGAATCTTGCTAAGTGGCATTGTGTAATGGAAATCAAAAATTGCAGTAATGTATTGTTTTTGACCTTTGCACTTTTACAAATACTCTGTCTGCAGTTGTTCGTCAGGTGTAATGCCTGCTTCCTGTGTTGCACATGGCTAAGCATTGCTCAAACGAGATAAGCACAGCCAAACTTGACATTCATTTTTCTCCAGTTCCCTTGTTTGCACTAAGGCACACACCGTGCAAACACTGGCATTAAACATTTAAATAAAAGGGAAAAGTAATTGAAATTAAGAAAAACAATCTATGAAATAAGTACTACAAAATGGTTATTACTACACATGACATATTTCTACATAGGTCTGGATTTGAACTCTCATCTAACAAACCTTCAGAACAGTGTAAAGGTGCCTTATCCCTCTTTGCCCTAGAAATAGCTTTGCAGCAGGGAACTGAAACTTAAATAAAAGGAAACGTAGTTCAAATGAAGAAAAGCAATCTGCGAAGTAAACCATACAAAATGTCTGCTAATACACATGAAATATTTCTCCATAGGTCTGGATTTGAACTCTCACTCCAATGAACCTTCAGAACACAGTAAGGGAGACTCAACTCTGCACACAAACAGCTTTGCAGGAGGGAACTGAAATCATTCTGCATGCAACCAGCTACAACAACATCCACAGTACTAACAAACCATTTAACAGTTGTTTGCATATGTATTAATTTCAGGTGTAGTGCACTGAGTGATCACACAGCCACTTATTTATATTTATTTATTTATTTTATATTTGTTTAACGGGAAAGTCTGACTGGGCATGGATCCCATTTTCAGCAGAGGCCTGGGGAGAAAAGCTCCACAAAGATCAGTACAGAAAATACAGTAAATACCATACACATGTTAATAAAGTACAGTACAAAGTCAAAAGTTAATAAAGTGCAGTTTCAAGGCCATGAAAGGAGCAAAAGGTAAATATACTAAAAAGGAGCACAGTGTGTTACTATATACAATACAGCTGAAAGGACATTTTGTTTGGTCATTTGGGTGCATTCATCAGTGGCTAGTACAGTAAACACACATTGATTAATAGTATAGAAAGGAGTTGCTGCAAGCTTCCATAGAAGGTTAAATAAAGTATGATATGATCTAAGTGAAGCTACCCAGGGTCAGAACAATTACATAACCAAGAACTATGTAAATGGGACCGTTGGAGTTTTTTGAAATTATTTTCGTTTTCAGTGGTCCTAATATCTGTGGGGATGGTATTCCATGCTTTTGCAACAGAAATGGAAAACAAGGAGTCCCCAGAGCTATTGTTGCTTTTGCCTATGTCAGTCAGTTCTTTATTGGTGGATATTAATAGGCATCTGTTAGAGTAGATATTAAGTAGACCTTGAAGAACAGGAACTCTATTGGGATAATATAGAATTTGGCAGGCTATTATGAGTTGATTATATGTGAGCAGGTTGGGTAATTCTAGCCAGGATAGTTGCTTGATTGCTATGCAGTGATGTGTCCTGAAGGGTGAGTCAGTAGCAAACCTATCTATTTTATTATAGCTGATGTTTAGTTTGTTAAGGTCTGCTTTGTTTCGGTTGATGAGTATAGGACAGGCATAGAGGAGTGTGGATAATAGGTAGGTTCTTGCGATGGTGGCTTTACTGTGTTTGGTGAGGTACTTTCTGCATCTATATAGGATTCTAAGTTTTTTATGGACTTTCTTAATTGTCTGTGCAATGTGCATATCAAATTTCATGTTGTGATCTATGATAACCCCTAGAAGTTTAGTGTGTTGGACGGGTGCGGTAGGGGTGTTATTAGCTGAGAATGGTGGTATGGTGTCTAAGGCTCTAGTGGGATCGAATATCATTAGCTGTGTTATTGGGGTTAAGTATTAGCTGAGAGTTGGATAATCAGGTTTCAACAGCACTAAGGGACTATTGTGTCAATTCCTGGAGTTGAGAGAGTGATGGAGTGGAGGAGATTACAGTGGAGTCATCGGTGTACTGGACTGGAGTGGCGTGCTGGGTAGCTTTGTGGAGTTGGTTGGTGAATATGTTGAAAAGAAGAGGTCCAAGAATGGATCCTTGTCGGACTCCTAGGGTGACAGGTAGGAAGGGAGATAAGGAGTTTTGCCATTTTACTGGTTGTTGTCAGTTGGTTAGATAGTCTTGAAACCATGCTAGAGTGGAGTGGCTGAGATTAAGATCAGAGAGAGCAGAAAGGGATTTGGGACAGGAGACAGTATTGAAGGCCTTGGAGAGATCTAGGAATACAGTGGATACTAGGGTACCACTGTTTTGATTTTGGTTTACTGTGTTGGTAAATCTAATAAGGGCTGTGGTAGAACTGTGATTGGGGCGGAATAATCCTGGGTGTTGGTTAGCATATTAATATTGAGAAGATAGTGCATTATTTGGGAATGTATACATTTTTCAAGGATTTTAGATAAGGGAAACAGAGTTACCTCCTTTGTGGAGTGGTATTATATGCAAAATTTTCCACAGAGAAGGAATGCATTGTTCTGATAAAGAGCGGTTAATGAGATGGCTTTGGCTGCGATCTTTAGATATTCTGCAGGTCATTCGTCAGTGGCCAGGGTTGTGGGTTTAAGCCTATTTAAGTATATATATATATATATATATATATATATATATATATATATATGGGTTCATGTCAGTACATCGACAGTTGAAAGCACCGAAAGTCACTACTTCGAAACGAAAGCATCGACCATTGCAAACATCGACAATACAGTCACGTAAAGTAAACTAAAGTAAAGTCACAAAAACAAGTGCTAACATGGGTCCTGCAAGGGGGAAGTAAAGGATATGATATTGCAGAGTTTAGTATGGGTACAGTATCATATCATATCCTTTACTTCCCCCTTGCAGGACCCATGTTAGCACTTGTTTTTGTGACTTTTTACTTTACGTGACTGTATTGTCGATGTTTTCAACGGTGGATGCTTTCGTTTCGAAGTAGTGACTTTCGGTGCTTTCAACTGTCGATGTACTGACATGAAGCCATATATATATGTATATATATAGATATATACATATATATATATATATATATATATATATATATATATATATATTGTGTGCTTGTAAGGAGACAAGGTTTTGGTCTGCTGGTACAGAAGATAGGTTTGGATATGAAGTGGGAGAACTACTATGACTTGGGTGGCAATGTTAATGGTGGTGGTGTCAATATTAGGGGGTGGAGTACTGGTCTTTCCTGGTTGTAGGTTTTTATTAATGGCAGCCCAGAATTTTTGTGGGTTATTTTTGAGTTTGGTTTGAATGCCTATATAATAGTTCCTTTTGTCTATCCTAATTTGTTTTTTTACTTTGTTCCTTAGTTCCTGGTATGCCAGTCTATTAGTTTGAGTTTTATTTTGATGCCATGAGCCCCATGCTTTATCTCTTTGTTGTAGTAGTAGATGGGTATCTCTGGTCAGCCAAGGGGCATAGTTGGATTTAGTTCTGACAGTTCCGATAGGGGTAAGATGATTTAGAATGTTTAGTGTATGGCACTTTTAAGGGGGCGAGATGAGAGTGGTCTCCAATTACATTAATAAAGTGCAGATATGAAGTCATGGGTTTTGAAATTCTTTGTGTACCGGATTTGTTGGAGGGCGGAGGATTTTAATGGATTCACTTGGTGTCTAATTATAAAGGTGAGAAGGTGGTCACTTAGGGTGTCTGGGAGGGAGCCTGAGAGGTATGATTGAGATGGTCTGTTAGTAAGGATCCAGTCTAGGATGTACTCCTTTTGAGGCTTTATCTACCTGTGTTGTGGTTTTGATTAGTTGAGTGAAACAATGTAGGTTAATGTGGTTAGTGGGGTGGAGCAAGTTACAGGACTAATTGATATTAACGCCGTCTAGTATGACTGTTTCTTGGGGAAATTTTTGTGATGTCCAGTCTAGAATGGATTTTACTGTGTTAATATTATTGCTGGGGGTTATATAGGTACCAATTATATGTAAGTGTGTTTTGAGTTGATTTTCAGCTTAGTGAAGATAGTTTCTGCATTATTGAACTTGGGTTGTTCATTGGCTAACGACTCAATGGTCAGGTTGTATTTGAAGAGGAGAGCAATGCCTCCACCTCTTTTGGATATTCTGTCTTATCTAAGAACATTGTAACCAGGTAGAACAAAGTCATTATTATTGTTTATTGGTTTTAGTCAGGTCTCTGTGAGAAGGCCAAACTATGTCAGTGGAGTAGAGGGCCAGAGTAGCATGTAGCTCTGGGATTTTGTTCAGTGGGCACCTTATGTTTATTTTGAGTATAAGGAGATCTGTTGATTTCCTGGGAGAGGTTAGAATGTTATTTGTTTGGTAGTGGGGGGAGTTGCCATTGTTTGTAGCGTCAGGGTTTGGGTGCATGTCTCCACTAAGTAAGATTTGGGATGCTATTCGGATTGTACTTTTAGGCATTTGATTAAGCACGTGCTATATTTTGAGGAAATGTGGTTGTTTAGTTGGTGTGGGGTTACTTTGGATGTGGCAAGGTCAAGATTTGAGATGTAGATTGAAGGAGATATTACTGAAAAGGCTGGTTTGTCTTGTGAATGGGTAGAGCAGGTAAGGGAATTAGTCTGAAATTTTCAGTTGCTAGTATAGTGGTAGGAGGTTAAGTGTGAGGTGATGGTGAGGCTTATTACTAATGTAAAGGGTAGGGACCACATTTTGCTTGGACAAAGTGTTGCTGTATTGTTGTGATGTTTTAGTAGGTTTATTTACAGGCATGAGTAGGGATTTAGGTGGGGCTATACTTTATGTAGGTTGTGGTCATAGTGGTGGGATTAAGTAGGGGGTATTAGCCTGAAGAAACTGTAAAATGTGGGTATTGTGTCAGTCAAATGAGTTTTAGGTCAAGTGAAGTAGACTAATACACACATATATATATATATATATATATATATATATATATATATATATATGTGTGTGTGTGTGTGTGTGTTTACTATCAAAATGTTGAATGCACATAGTTGAATGTGCACATCATCATTTCAGACTGCCGAAATAAAACTAAATGGCGACATTTCTGACTGCTCCACATCTAACAAATGTGAACATGGGTCAAAAAGGGGGGAAGATTTTGTGGTTCAGAATATCGGTGTAGTCAGAATTCTGAGTTCGCAGAAATTGTTCAACAATGTTACAATCAACATTTTGATGGTAAACTATATGTATATATCTGGATTCCATACATTTGGTCAAATTACACTTAGTCGAAAATGATTCCAGGCATTGCACTTCACTGAAAGCTCACTTGACTGAAAGCTCACTTGGTCAAAGTTCATTTGGTCGAAAATGGAATATAGCCCCTGCCCCACTGCAGTGCAACTATGGAGTGGGAATATTAAATAAGGGGGGTGGGGCAGAGCCCCCCACATTGGAGGGGTGTTGGGCATAGCCCCCCACATTATGCCAATAGTTTTTATTAAAGATATATATATATATATCAATGCATTTCTAATGGATATACCTTCTTATAATAGTGAATACATTAAAATTATATGGGGGGTATGCCCCCCACACCCCCCCTTATTTAATATTCTCACTCCAGGGTTGCACTGCAGTGGGGCAGGGGCTATATTCCATTTTCGACCAAATGAACTTCAACCAAGTGAGCTTTCAGTGAAGTGCAATGCCTGGTTTCATTTTCGACTAAGTGTAATTCGACCAAATGTATGGAATCCATATATCGATATATATCTATATCTATACATATATATACATATATATATATATATATATATATATATATATATATATATATATATATATATAGCTTGATTAGCAAATGCTACACTTGTATCTATATACATTAGTCACAAGTGTACTGATAGCAAGGGCATGTTTGTTAGGGCATTTCACAGTATACATGATTGGCAATACCTTAAAATAGAATGTTCTACGTAACATCTGTAAACATTTTTCAGGCACATTTCATTTGATAGCACTTTTAGCATTTCAGTGATGGTTTGTTAGCAAAATGTGTCATTTGTCTGTTATTTTGGGGGTGGGGAAGCAAAGCTGCATTTTTGTTATGGCACAAACAAGGACATGTTGCTATCGTTACTCTCCCTTTTTGGCATCTAGACTGTTGTTCATATTTTAAATTTCTAGACTGCTTTATGTTTCTCCAGGGGGTAATACTGAAATGCTACCTTTTCTGTTTTATCTGGCAACAGTTATTTTGTAGTTATGTTATACTATGTGCATTATCCTTCTGTTGTGTTTTAGGACACCTAGGACTATGGCACCCAGGCATCTCAATCCCCGAAAACCACCCTTCAGTGACCCTGAAAATCAGATCATTGTGGAAGCTTTTAGATGACATGGTGCCTTTCTGCTTGAGAGGGGATGTGGAGATATATCAGGTAGAATGCAAATTTGGCAGCAGATAGTTGCAGATGTGAATTTAGTAGGTGGCCACAGCAGGACATATGATCAGGTATGCCATAGGGCCACTAATATGATCTCATCTATACAGAGGAGTGCAGATACAGTGGCCCATATTCAGCTGGGAACCGGGGGGGGGGGTTCTACAGAGCCACCACTAACAGCAAATGAAGAGTTCCTGTCCACTGTCAGGGATCCAGACAGCTCCCAGAAAAGTGCAGAACAGCATGTCCTTAACACTGGTGCTACTGATTCAGGGGCTTTTGTATCTTAATTGTTAAATAGTCTTGTATAGTAAAATATTTACATCACTATGCTAGTTCTGTTTAACAAGAAATTAGTTTGGTAGGTGGAAGATTGCTACAGTTATCAACACATTCTGATTATTACACGCGGGGCTTAGGTTGGGCTTGTCATCCAAGTTCTTGTTGAAAGTATAGTTAATTGACAGATAAAGGGCAAAACGTTTTACCCCCTCTGTTACTGTTAATTGTAATGTTGCTGCCCTTACCTTTTGCTTAACTTCTTCCAGGACTATCCGGTATAGGGAGCATACATTCATCTGCACATGGTAAGCCAAACATTTTTATGTCAGTACTGATGAGCAGTTCAAAGAAGTATTTTAGTATGTGATGTTGATGTCAGGACTGATGTGTGTATTGCTGTACTGTCTAATAGTGGCACAATTGCAACAGTTTTAGTTCAGGGGTGACTCTGTCTGATGCAAGCAGTATACAGCCATTAAATGGATAGGTAAAGGTTGTGAGGATTGCCTGGCATCAATGTTACTACATGTATGTGTGTAGGAGGTTTTAGCCGCTTAGGTTGTGAGTGAGTGTGCTATGACTTGTCTCTTAGCCAATGTGAGGGCATATTGAGCACACCTACATCTGCCTTCACCCATAGCAGCTGCTACTTCCCCTCTGACTCCTCTCCTGCTTGTGGCTGTGCTGACCTTGCCACTGCTGGTGGAATGTTTGCCCCTTTCCCTTGTTGATCCTGATGAAGTTGTTTTCTCAGGGTGATATTGTGTACCATGGCGCATACTGTGAATATTTCAGTACATGTCTGTGGAATGTACTGCAGGGCTCCCCCAGATGTATCTAGGCACTGGAACCGTGACTTCAACAACCAAAACACATGTTCTGTGATATTTCTGGTTTGAGCGTTGGCCTCATTATGTAATTGTTCAGCAGGTGTATGTGCATTTCTAAAGGGTGTCATCAGCCGTGGTTTCAGTGCATTAAATGCAGTAAATGACCCTGTGGGATATGCCCCCTAGTAAACATCTAATAAAGTTGGGAGGTGTGCCAGTTATGTGAGTTGTGGTAACTGCCTTGGTTGCCAGCACTCATGTTCAAGATGATTCCCTTAGCATTACACATGACTTGGCAGTTAATAGAGTGGAAACCATTCTATTAATGTAGAGCCTTCTCTGTTCCCGAGGTTATGCCCTAATTTCTACATTTGTACAATCTATGACACCCAGTACTTCAGGGTAGTGTGCTACAGAGTAGAACTCCTATATATTTCTGTCCCTATCCTAAGGAGTATGGGAAAATATATGTGGTCACTAGCATGTTGGAGCATAGCATTCAGGAATTGGTGGAGGATCCTAGATGCTGATGTTTGTAACACTCCCAGCATGTCCCTTGTTAGTCTATGAAAGGTACCTCTAGCTAAAATTCTAAGTGCTATACATAACTTTGACTCCAGTGGGATAGGCTCCCCTTGGTTTGGCCTGGCTCTGAGTTGAGGACAACAGAGGTTGCAGAGTTCCTGTAGTGTATCTCTAGCTACCCTGTAGTGCTCTACAATTTCCATGTCATGCAGATTGTGATAAGCTAACTAGGGTCTGAAAACTCTTCTCCTTCTTGGCCTTGCTCTATTAGTAGCAGCAGCATAGACTTCAGCCTGTTGCACATACACATGAACTAAAGCAATGGCAATCTCTAACATTTTTTCTGTGTAGACTCCTTTCAATGGCTGTATTCCAGTAGGTTTTGGAGTTCACAGGGAAAACCAGCGCTGAGTCTGCATAGTTGCTTTATAGCTTGTTGAATAGCTCCTCCATCTTGGATTGGTTGATTAGCATACAATTCAGCTATTCATGCTGTAATTTGCATACCACAGTGTTTACCTTGTTTACGAGGCTGTGTGTGGCACTACACACTGTGCAGACCTGCTTATTGTAAACAAAACATTGTGCTACCATGTTCAGGTCACCGCACAACATGCACAATGTGCAAACAGATCATGTATGTTTTACCGAATCTGGCCACTGCTTTATATAATTATTACAACTCAGTAAGTATAATGGAACAACTTCATTGTGTTCATCACAAGTCATTTTTCATTACTGAAGCACATTAGTATACATGGAAAACCCAGTAGGAACTGGATGGACATTTTATGTCTAATAGTATATGTTGTCCCCCCAAAGAGTGGCAGTAAAGTAGAAAGAAAAGTAGGAAGCAAAGCTGATTGTAAAATATGGAACCATATCACATCTCAAGTTGAGTCAAGAACTTGAATGGGTTTATCTGATCTGACTACAGGCAAAGTGTGTTTCTTAGCTGAGTCTAAGTGGGATGTGTACTTTTAAGGATGTTAATTATGTAACTGAATAAATTATTGTTAGCTGAATTTATGGGATTTTATTAAGCCTTTAGTTTCTGGTACACTATAAACTGTCAGGGATATCTTTTTCATGAGACACCAGAGTGCATTTGTTTGAATAAAAGTATTCTCTGGTAGTCCATTTGTGTCATTATTTTAATTTATAAGTTTATTTTTAGTTTATTTCCATCTTATGCAGCCATTTTTCTCTTTTGGAAAGCAATCTGTCTTTCCTGGGGAATCTTACCATGATTTTCTGGTATAACATTTGTATATATATATATATATATATATATATATATATATATATATATATATATATATATATATATATATATATATATATATATGGGCCCTCATTTACATTACCAAATTTACAGTTCTCCGAATTGCAGAGTGACTACTGGTTGCCAAAACTGCACTTTCCTGAATACTAACTTCACCAAAGTACAAAATACTGAAACTACATTAGTACAAAAACACACATACTCTAACATTTTGCCCCCCCCCCCATGTGCAGGGTTGTACCCACCACACCACCTGCAAATTATATATACCAACTCTGAAATCACACTACAGTGACAGAAAGGATAAATTTCACGATGTCCACTGTACTGCGATCTCCACTGGAAAGCAATGATCACTCTTAAGTTAACAACACATACTAAATACAACCCTCCAAGACCATGGTATACTTACCTCTTTCCATTAATGTCATATCTGCCATTCGACAAGTGATATAGTGTATGAGATTGTACATAAACACTGTACCCAAGCACTTGCCATACTAACACGAACAACTTAATAACCTTGCTGAAATGAACTGGCAAAGTGCATCTTAGGCAAACAGTAGTTGCTGTTTTGCGATTTGGAGAACCATAAATTCGGTAATATAAATTAGACCCATATATATTTCTGTTTAGCTAGCATGGCTGTAGTTATTGAAAACTTTTACTTGTCTTTTTATTTAGCTTTTTATTTATTAATTAACTAATTAAATTATTTATCTATCATTGACCAGATTAATCCCACTAGGCTAGGAGTCTCTTTTCGGGGAGACCCAGTATAATATTCATACTATTATGGAAAATTTGACAAAGGTATCAGGGAACTTCTCCTTCTCTTTGGAGCTGCACCTGCAGCAGTATGGGGGGGGGAGAGAAAAAGCTATTGAGAGTTTAGAGGTGGAAAGTGCAAGTTTGGAGAAAAATGCGTTTGATACAGAGCTTTAGAATGTAAACAAAAATTCCTGTTTGGTGAATGTTACAATCAGCATTCATCTGCTTCTGTGGAGAAGGACGTTAAGTGACTCTGTTAAAGCTGAGTAGATAAATGAACTGGCATCATGAGTGCTTACAGATGATGTTCTGTAAAAAAAAATCGAGCAGGATGATCCGGTTGACAATTCTGCTGCTTCACGGTGTGAGATGGCACTTATTTTTTAGGAGGTGCTGAGTATGATATTGTGGAAGAGGAACTAGGCGGAAGCAAAGAATGCAACAGATACAATTTATGTGGCAATAACAGAAAATAAAAGAGGAAAGCTGCAACAAACTGAGAAGGTGTCTGCTTTTGTGCCAGCCAGTAATATAGTATCTAAAACATATGCAGTGACAGCAGGCAAAAAAGGAGTGCGGCAGCAAACTGTAAGTAAAACTGTTTTTAAAAAGAAGGAGAGACCAACTGTGAGAATCAGAATAAAAAAAATGAGGCTGTAATATAGATAGATATTTATGGAGCGATGTGATATCTGTTCGGGGTTTTAGAGCTCAAGAAACTCATTTGTTACATATATTGAGACAGAGATTTTTTTGTGTCTTAACATTTGAAACTGATAGACTGATGATGAAATTTCTGGAACTGTGTAACAAAAAAGGACATTTATCTTTCAAACAGTTACAATTATTTGGTAGTAACTTAAATGTTAAAAAGATATTACTTTGTAGTTTAGAACTGATGAACTGGAAGAATATGATATTAAAAATGCGTGCAAGGTCTGTGTGAAACTGTTGATAATATTCTAATAGTCAGAGATGAGAGAAACTTATGCAAAGGAGAGTGGAAGCTGTTTTGAAATGTGAAAAAAAAACACGGTGAAACAGTTGCCAAGTGTTATTTTTCTGCTGGCCATACAGGGACATTGAGATATACTGACCGACCTAAATCATGTTAATTTTGTGTGAACTTTGCTCATTTAATTAATGATTGTGACAAGGTACACCATTGTGGGGGGGAAAGGGATATACAGCAAAAATGTATGTCCCTGAATGCAAGTTGTGTAAAAAATGGACACTTTTAGATGGATTGTCGAAAAGAAAACATACATAAGGAAGGACAACAACAGGCAGAGAGAGAATGTGATCGAAGTAAAGAAGAAAACTGTAGAAGAAAACACATGGAGGGCAAAAATGAGGCAGTGCATACAGAAAGAAGGGTTAGGAGAAGATTCTGGTATTAATAATTTTTTTTGAAGTTCTAGATAGTGAAGAATCTGTTTTTGGGGATCAAGGATTGTTTGTACTCAATCCCAGGAAATAATAATCAGTTGGGGAAAGAGTAAAAATAATAAAATTAAAATTTAAAAATATTTCCCCTAAACTTAATAAGAAGGAAAAGCAAAACATTTAGAGTACCTTCAGTAAATGTGAAGAGTATTATTAACTAGTAATACTGTTAGAATAGCATACTGGAATGGTGCACTAAATGTGATGTAGATATTTTTCCATCAGAGGATGTAAACTTCCTATAAGATTCCTGACAAGTGAAGAAAGACTGCAAACAAAAAATTGTGGGATAGAAATGTAATATGAAACTTAGGAAGTGAACCTTGTTCTGGAGTAGTTGTGCTGTGTAAAAAACTGAAAATACTAGCTGTAATGTTAATAAGGATGTAAAGGTTAACTGCTGTGGATGTGAGATGGAGAAAACATTTTTATAGAATTATAGCATTACATGCATATATAACTAGCAAGAAAAGAGAGAAAATCTGTTTAATCAAATATTAGACTATGTGACGTTAACATGAAAATTACATTTGCAGGGGACTTTAACGGTGATTTAAGGGGAAATGTAAAAAGAAAGTGACAGATTTAAAAAATACAGAAAGGGATAATGTGGTAGATTTGACTGGCCTGAATGGCTGATTGAATTAAAAAATATATATAAAAAGTGTTTTTCAATGGCAAAATGATGTAAGAAATTAAGAAAAATGAAGTACAGGCAAATATATAGAAATGTTTTAGAGAATAATATAAGACACTATTATAATATAGAAAGAAAATACATAAAATCAATTGAGAGAAAAATAAGGCATTACTGTGTATGCAGGCACATTATTTACAAGGGAGAAGAGATGGGGTATCTGCATATTTGGGTAAATAGTAAAGGAGGACATTATATATAATGAGGGAAATTAAAAAATGTAAAATGATAGAAAAATTGTAGCACAGCATGTGGAAAATACATATAAGATTAAAAAAAGGACATAAGAGAGAATGGGAAGTAAAAAAAAAAAAAAATCCAGACTATGTTAACTCATTCACTCCAATGGAGCTCAGGAAGTTTGCACTGCAACTTCTGATGGGCGGAGCCTAAGCCTTTTCACAGAATCATATTATGTCCTCACATTTCAAACAAATGTTCATATATCTAGAACCTTAGGGGTTATGAAAGAAGTATAAATGGCAAACCCTCCAGCATAAACTTTTTATAGTGGTAGTATTCTTTAGGTTCTAGGTCTTAAACTGAATTTTATAAGTCACAGAAAACACATTGTGTGTGTTTAATATTTTGTAAACAATTTACAATATCTCAGCAACAACTTGAGTTACACACATACTGTTAGCAGCATTTTATTCATATAGCTGAGAGCTTTCATATGAGGCTAAGGAGTTTTGTCTGTGTTACTTGGTTGTTCAGATATATAGAAACATGTGAAAATGATATCTATATAAATTAATAGCATATAAACAATAGTTGATATATCTTTATCTGTACTAGACAGAGGTCAAATATTAATGCAGTTGAGTTTGCCATTGTGTAAGTTTTAAGATGAAATCTTTTAAAACCTAGTCCATAACATGGATTTGGAATTATTGATGCAAATATGAACAAGCAATATTTGATTGAAATTTGATATTTGACACCTAGAGGTGACAGTAGGAGTTAACTGTAGATGCACCTGGAGGCGTCACTTGGATGTAATGATGCCTTAAGGATGAATTTGAGTGGTTAGTGTTGCTGCCTCACAGCAAGAGGTTCTCTGGTTCAATTCTTGGCTGAGGTCCCTTCTGTGAGGAGTCTGCATGTCCTCCCTGCAGTCACGTGGGTTTCCTCCTGGTGCTCCGGTTTCCTCCCACATCCGAAACACATGCTGCAGGTGGATTAGACAATCTAAATTGGCCCCAGGTGTCAGTGTGTGTGTGTGTGTGTGTGTGTGTGTGTGTGTGTGTGTGTGTGTGTGTGTGCGTGTGTGTGCGTGTGCGTGCGTGTGCGTGCGTGTGTGCGTGTGTGTGTGTGTGCGTGTGTGTGTGCGTGTGTGTGTGTGTGTGTGTGTGTGTGTGTGCTTTCGGTGGAAGGTTGGGCACCAGTCTGGCAACTCAACACCATAAAACTCTACTGCCAGTCATTCTGCAGACCATTGTTCCATTGTGGCAACCCTTAATGGAGAAAAGTTGAAAGGAAAAGAAGAAGATTAAGGAAACATTTGAAACAGAAATTATGCTTAGTAAATTGGATGCAATACTTAGGAAAGTAAAGTTTGATTCAGTATCAGGCCCAGATGATATAGGGTATAGAATGTACAAGAAATGTATGGATTGGCAAAAAGAGTATTTTATAAATGTCTTGAATGAATGCATTAAAGAAAGATTAGTTTATGAAAAGTTATGTAGTAGGATATTACAATTTATATAGAGAAAAAGATGAGAAGAATGAAATAAAGAAATTGTTGACCCATCACACTAATTAACAGATTATAAATGTTGTCTATTAGAATAATACAGAGGAGAATGGGAGGAAGGATGAGAGGTATTATGGAAGAAAATAAGAATATACTGTATAAACTTGGGGAGTGTATTCTTCAATGAACGATGTGTGTTTGCTAGGGATAACATTTGGGAAAAAGATGCAGTTATGATGCAATGGGAGGGTTTGATTAATCAAATGAATGAAATATATCTTCTGTGAAGTATGTACAGATTAGCATTCAGGAAAACATACCTGGAGAGTGATGCATTAATGAGAAAAATAGCATATATGTCAACTGTTTATATGATCCCAGCAAAATATGAAAACACAATTGTGCAGTTGGTGCTTTCTTTCCTATTGGGTTCAAGATTAAACACAGTGAAAAGAGATGTGTTGTATATCCATGAAGATGAAGGGGGACTGAATCTAATCTACTAAATCCAGTTCTTTATTCTGCTTCTTTAAATGTATATAAATAGTAATGTGGGTAAACAAAGGGCATGAGAAATTAATAGTGAAAATGATTAAATATAAATACAAAAAGCTCTGGGAGATGTTAAGAATAAGAAAGAGAAAAGGAATGTATAAATGAAGAAATTAAAAAATATCAAGAAAGAATACTAATATGGAAAATACAAATTAATGCTATAGAGACAGATAGAAGTATGTGGTATAATAAAGTGATGAAATAATATTATTATCTGATACCATGAAAAATTTACCAGCAGAAGAGATTAATGCTATTGATGTAAGGAAAATGTAGACCAAGCATACTGTCAGAATTTCCTGTGGAGACTGCTGATACATAAGGGGAATATACAGTAAAAAAGAAAGTTGAAAGTGTGTGCTTACTTTTGTGGGTAGGAAAAAACAACAGAGCATGTTTTTTGAAACATAAAAGAGTGGTGAAACTCTGGAAAGAGTTGTGTGAAGAAACTTTTTTGAGAATATTAATGACATGAAACAGAAAAATGATTAATTGCAAAAAAATCTAAATGTGTATATATGTGCCTGCCAACTAATGCTGTGCTGTTGCTTTTTTATGTTTGCTCTAAATAAGGAAAACATGGTGTGGTGGTGTAGCAGGATAGTAGAGCATCAGGATTTTTTTTCCTGTGCACATTCCATGGGGAGTGTGTAATGATCTTCATGATTGGTCATCTCTGTTTTCCATGCCAGATCATTCCAGCCATGGGGTGAGGGGAGGGTCTGCATTGTCTTTCTAACAGTTCCCATAGCAGTTCCAGTATTCTCTTTCTGACTAACAGTACCCACAACAATTTCTTTGATCTTCAGTGGGGCCGTTTGTTGCCATAAGATTGGTGAATTTCAAAAACCTCTTGAGAGAGAGATAGAGAGAGAGAGAGAGAGAGAGAAAGAGAAGAGAGAGAGAGAGAGAGAGAGAGATAGAGATAAGGCAGTGACATCCCCTCCTTACGTTCTTCCCCAGACTAGTCCTTAGGCACTCAACCCTCTTATCATGCCCAGTTTAAAACTAAAAGATAACCTAGCTCTGCTACAACAAGCTGTCCAGATCAGTATGTTTGCTGCATTTATTCTGAATGCTATGTGTCCATCCAACATTATACAAATATGTTAAGAAAAAGAGAACTTCAGAAGTGTTTTGCGGGGGCATGGCTAGGATGCTGAACTGATAGCTGCACTTCATTTTGGCTCTCTTACCTCAATACAATTCCTAACAGGAATTTTACAAAATAATATTTAATCTGAAGAAATATTTATTACTAACTTATTTCTAATAACTTTGAGCATCTATAAGAAAAATTTTATTGCCAGAACTTGAATAATTCCTGTCAAATTAATTACTGGAAAATCAGCACCAATATCAGCTTTACAGCATGAGTCATCTAAGGAATTCAGCACGAGACTTTTCTCTCAAAAAAGACCTGCAATCTCTCATTACAAATATACAGGAACTTACAATAAAAATCGACAAGATCGACAATAAAATAGATACTTTTAAAGAAAAGTGCTCACAACAACTGGAACAGCTTCAAGAAATGTTACTCAGCAGAAAGGACAGATATCACTTATTGAACAGTCATTAAATGACATTGACACTAGAGTCCAAATAGAAGAACAACAAACTGAATTTTTACTTCAACAGAACACATATTTACTAGAAAAGCTTGATGATATGGAAAATCGAACAAGACGAAATAATATTAGAATATATGCGGTGGTGGTGCTGTGGTAGCGTTGTCGCCTCACAGCAAGATGTTGTGCCATTCGATTCTCAGCTAGAGTGTCTTCTGTGTGGAGACATGCATGAATGGGCGTACCTTCGTTGAAGGTTGTGCGTCAGGGCTGGCAAACTCGGCACGTAAAAAATCTACTGCCAATCATTAGTGGACCGGAGTTCCGCTGTGGCGACCCTTAATCGGGAAAAACCGAAAGACATAAACAAATGGTCTACTAGAAAAATCTGAAGGGGACAATATGATAAACTTTCTTACCACCTGGATACCAGATCTAACAAAAATACCTGAAACTCTTTCATATGGTATAGAACATGCGCATAGATCACTAGCAGCTTCTGGAAATACTTCTTCTCCAAGTAAGAACAAGCCGAGATCCATAATTGTGAGACTTTTTTCTGCACAAGATAAAGATCTTATATTAAGAAATGTTTGGGCAAATTCTCCCATCAAATACAATGATTCATTAATAAGATTTGACAATGATTATTCTGCAAAGGTGGTTTCAAAAAGAAAATAATTTCTACCAATAATAAAAACCTTGACGAAAAAGCAATTGAAAGTCCATCTTTTATTCCCAGCAAGACTGAGAGTTTCTCTACCAAATGGAATAAAAATCTTTGAAACAGTAGATTCAGCAATAAAATACCTTACCAACAACAACATCCTAACACATGAAGAATCTATGGACTGGACAATAAGTACACCGAAAAGAAATGCTGAAGTAAATAATTGGAAAACTGTTAAGCAAAAGAAAAAAAAACTAAAGGACAAATAATCTTACATATGTTATATTCTGTAAAAATCTAAATAATAATACTAATAACAAAAGAAAAGTTCTTACTGTCTTCAAGTTACACCAAAACAGGTACTGTTTTCAATTATACTTTAAATGTCAAAATTAGCATACATTTAAATACATTTATCTCAAATCACATCAATATACTAAGCATACTTTAAACATTACTCTATTTTTCATTGTTATCCATCTATTATTTTCATATTCTTAATCAGAGTAATCAACACATAATAATGTTCTCAAATATTTATTTATTTATTTATTTGTATACTTATTTCTTTATTTGTTTTCTTTATTTGTGTTTTGATGTTTTTATTTTCTCTTCTTTTTATAAAGTCTTCATTAACTTATAATACTTTCATCCGTATATGGTTATATTGCTTAATAGGTATAGTAATGGCTGCTATATAACTTATTATCATTTACATCCCTAATGGCATTTCTATCTATAAGTTAAAAGTATCCCTGTTTGGTTAAACGCTAATGCTGGGTGGAAATGTGTGCAGAAGCCTTTGACCCATATGCACATATTGATATAGTACAGTGAAAAAATATGTTTTAAGTGATATTTTGAGGCTATGAGTCAGGTGTGTTGTGGCTCCGGACATCCAGAGTTGAGAGATGCTTGTGACTAGCTTAGATATCCTGTTGTCTTTTCTTTTGTAGAGAAATAAGGCATAGCATGTTTAAAATGCAAAGTTTGATAGATGTGAACACTGCTCCACAGACTAGAGTGCTCGCGTGCACACTACATGAATTTGTCACAAAGTAAGAGAAGGGAAAAGAAAAAACACATACCTTTTCCTGCTTGGTTCTTGAGACAATTTAACAGCCACAAACATCACTAGAAACTCGAGTTACTTATTGATTCTCGCATTTACTTGTGTACGTCATCCCCTGACTCTTTCTAATTGACGTCTAGTCAGGAAATAAGCTAGGTTCACATTTAAAGATGCAGGAACCTAAATTCCTTCTAATGAAATGTAAATAACATATGAGGTTCATCTAAATATCCACAGATATATTTTTTGAAGCACTTTCAGCTTATGGCTTCTGATGTCAGAGTACCTTGATAGATAAGGGCATATATCTGCTTGTCTTTCTGTCAGTTTAGTTTTCCAGACATTTTAGCTATCCCTTACTATGTTTTGTACAGCAGAGTTTAAAGAGCAGAAATTAATCATCAGCAAATAGAATCACTGCTGTTTTACAAATTCTCTAAAGAAACTAGTAACTGTCAAGCAACGGGCAGGTTTATTTTAAGGAAAATTGCCATTTGCCACACTGGTGCTCCTACAAAATACTACTAATGTCCTGCTGCCAAAATATGCCCTCAAGTGGACAAATGGGATGCAACAAGAAGGTTAAATGTACATTTAGCAAATCAAGCATTTAAATAACAGTACAATATACTAGATAGAGAAAGTAAAAGCAGTAATCATATAAACAACTACAATAAGTAACATAACAACAGAGGATTTAACCCAATGTGTCAATTATACAATATTTATATCCCATATAGATTTGAACTTTGTCGAAGCATCTGTGTTCTACACACATATTGTATTGAATCCAATTTGAGTAGCAGAGGGAGCGGCTTAGCCCACACCCTAATTTATTACTAAGTTACCATGCATTGTGAACATACATTGTATCAGGTACTCAGCGAGCTATCCATCCTTAGATGGCTCATGCTGTTCCCATTTACTCATCTGAATAATGACTGCAGCTGTACTCTTCTTATTATATTACCTGGCTATGGCTACACCCTTTTTATAATATTACCTGGCTTTATGCATTATCAAGAAAGACACAATACTAGTGTATGTGGGTATATCATGTTACTGTTAGTGTAAACAAAAATGCTTGACAATGCAACCATAATTCTCAAACCTTTCTGCAGACAAATGTATAGCATTGTCTAGCAGTTGAGAGCCTGATTATTCCTGATCAGCAGACCTGTATTTTCACATTCCAATATGACTACATGAAAACACACCAATATTAGTGGGCAAGTTTAGTAAGCAGTAAATTCATCAGGGATTAATTTGAGGGGACACATATTATAGCTAAAGCACTTGACATTTGGTAAGTGTATCCTCTCAATGATGCGTTCTATCTAGTCATTAACTGTAAAACAACTTTTCTGAGAAACATTGTTGTAATGCCAGTTAATTATTTGAATTAAATATTTCTATATACAGTCATAAAGCAATTACCAGGATAAATAATACTCTTGCAGTGCATGGATCACTATAGCTATCCTCTGATGTTAGAGGAAAAACAAGCTTCTTAATCACCTTTCTGATGTAATAAAGGTATTACTCCATAGTTTAAATACATTTTGTCTATTTACTGCAAAGTGGGTTAGAAATTTTAACCTGTAACATTTTCATACATAATAGTTTAAATCTTAGCAGCTTCCATTATTTTGATATGTTCTCCAGTATACTTTTTAAATACTATAATGAGAAGATGCTGATGTTTAATTCAAATATTTTATTCAATCATAAGATTAAATTACTGGTGTTAAGTAAGCCAAAATTATTTCTCCAGCACTTATTGTCAGCAGATAAACTCACTGGTTAAGTGTCAGTCTAAGCTGTAAGAGTTAATATGTGATATACATAGATGTTTGCTTTGAAAATGTGGTCAAGTGCACTGTAGTTTTACCTCTGTATTGTGTCTTTTTGATTATACAAAGTCCCTCTGAAAGTTGATAAAAGTGTTAACAACAAAACACTTAATCAAGTAACAACATTATAAGTAGTCTCTTGGATAAGGGAGACGTCTAAATTTTGATCTTGTTGTCTCCAGCCATGGGAATTGTCTTTGAAAAGCTGAAAAATGCAATCAGAGGAACATATTTAATGTCTACTAAAGAAATATTAATATACTTGTACATTGTATTGCATTTCAGTTTATGTTAAACATGAAATATGATGTGGTTTCAAAACTATTCATGTTTTTATTCCAATGTGACTTTGCAAATACTATTCTAAATGCTTGTTTCGGACTTGAGTAGTCTAAAAACATTTACACAACAATGGTATTGTATTGTACAGCAATTTCAGTAAATAGTTTTCAACAGATGTCTGCAACATGCAGTTATAGATTTTAACATGAAGTTTATTAATACCCTAAATTATTTTTAAATGATACTACCTTAATCTAAATATTTGTACCTTTTTGAAACCTGATTAGAAATAAGTATTATTGAATTACAATAAGATAAGAGTAAAGAATATATTTATATATTTTACCTGATTAGATTATCTTAATATATTATTCAATTATCTTTATTTAAAAACTAAGAGGATAAGAGAAACTGATCCAAATATTATTTGTGAGGGTAGAAAGTTTGTTTGGTTGGATTCAGTAACCAAACAAAGATGTATATTACCTCATAGTGATAGGGAATGGTTTTTAAGGTTAAGAATGACAAGTTTGGAAGTTCTTTGTTTTTTTTTATTCTATCACTTTGGTGTCACTCAGAAACATGCAAAAAGCATACAAGAAAAACTTTTTGAATTCTGTATCCAAGATGGAACTAAAAATAAACAATATTTACATAAACTCACACATAAAACAAACTCAAAACTAGGAAATGAAATGTTTATCCATAAATGTTAATGGTCTAAATAATAGTAATAAAAGAAGAAGCCTATTCAAGTACATAAACTTACATAAACCACAAATAGTCTTTTTACAAGAGACACACTTATTAGATAGAGATATAAACAACTTAAGTATTAATAATTACACAGTACTAATAAACTTTCAATACAAAACAAAAAAAAGAGGAGTAGCTATACTACTTCGCAACTCAACTATAACACCTAAAATAATTACTACTCATCAAGATACATCAGGTATGTTTTGTCTAGCTTCAATAGAATTAAATAAGAGAATCTATACGTGAGTAAATCTATATTGGATCCCAGGACTAGGATTAAAAACAGTTAAACAGCACTTTGAAGAGATAATTAATTTAACTAAGGGTAGCCTGATATTGGCAAGAGACTTCAACTGTTTAATGAATGAAAAAGATACAGATTCTAAATCTAAAAGAAGAAAGCAACCTATCTCTAAAGCACTATTAAAATTTATAGATACATTGTATTTAAAAGATATAAATGAATTTGCAGAACCAGACTCACTGATCTTTACATTTTATTCTCATAGATATAAAACTAACTCTAGAATTGATAGAATATATGTTGCCAATGACCTAATAACAAAAATTGACAAAGTCAAAATTATAAATTGTCCCTTATCTGATCATAATGCCATAGTCTTTGAGATAGAGCTTACACCATTTTATTCAAATCCTATTGCTAGGATACCTTCCTATATCATAAAATTGACAGATTTCAAAGAAGTTTATGAAGAAACAATCACAATATTTCTAGAAATAAACTACACAGAAGATATTTCAGAAATATATGTCTGGGATTCATTAAAAGCAGTTTCATATGGGAAAATATTATCCTGGTACATAAATAAAAAAAAGTTATGGAATAAAGATATGCTAGACTTACAAACAAAGCAGATAAGTTTAAACTGGAAATACAAAAGGATAATACTACTCAAGTTCAAGAACTTACACAAATCAATAAGAAGTATACAGAATTGTTACATCATAAGATTATGATTAACTTAGAAAAGATAAAAATAAACTTATACTCTACTAATTCAGCACACCTGAGACACTTAACTAATAAAACAAAAAAATTAAGCAAATAAAAGAAATATTTATTCCTAATACTAACAAAAGAGTTACAGAACTAAATGATATTTTAGAAGCATTCAAACTCCAATTTAACACTGATAATTCCATAAACACTCAAGATACACCTACTAAGGATATAAAAAATACTTAGAAAATAATATTCATATTAAATTAACACAAGAACAAATAGACATTATAAGCAAACCAATCAATATGACAGAATTAAAATCACAAATTAAAAAGCTCAAGACAAATAAAGCACCTGGCCCAGACAATATGCTACCAGAAATGTATAAATTAATACCCAGTCAAGCCACATCCTTACTATTAAAAGTCTATGATATAGCCAAGAAAGAGTTGAACATACCACCCTCTTGGAAATATTCATTGATATCCCCAATTATCAAACCAGATAAAGATGAGAAGCAGTGCTCCTCATATAGGCCAATATCATTACTCAATATAGACTATAAGATGTTTATGGCTATATACACAGATAGGATCAAACACTTTCTTCCTTTCTTCATTCACAAAGATCAAACAGGCTTTACTGAAGGAAGAAATACTTCAGATAATATTAAAAGAATACTAACATTAATAGACTATAGCAAACATAAAGTCCTAGATTTATAAGTATTCTCATTGGATACTAATAAAGCTTTTGAGTCGGTTAGCTGGAACTTTCTTTCACTAGTTTTAAAAGAATATAACTTTCCTTCTAATTTTAATAATGTTATCCAAATACTATATGAAAAATCTACTGCATATGTTAAACTAGGATCGCATAGATCAGGCCCTATAACAATCAAAAAGGGAACTAAACAAGGTTGCCCCTTTATCACCATTGTTATTTGCATTACTCATAGAACCCTATGCAAATCAAATCAGATCAAACAATAACATAAAGGGCATTTGTATTAATAAAATGTTAAACCTTAAAATCCAACTCTTTGCTGATGACATACTATTAACTCTCTCAGATGCCAATGAGTCTTTGAATGCTCTATTTAACTTCATGAATACATTTCAAAATATTTCAGGCTTAAAATTTAATGAAACCAAAACTAAAATTATGCTCTGTAATTGTAAAAAAAAAAATAATAATATAAACAAAAGATTTTTCAAATATACAGTAACAGAAAGTAAATTATTAAATCTGGGAATAGATCTACTGAATGAATTAACAGATTCTCTATTATTTAACTATAATAAAATTCTAGACAAAATAGAACAAACAATTGGTTACTGGAATAAATATATCTTTTCAACAGCAGACAGATTATATCTTATTAAAATAATCATATTTCCCAAAATATTATACTTAATACATAATTTTTCATTGCCACCTCCCAAATATATTATTCAAAGATACAATAAACTAATTTTAAATTTTCTATGGTTTCCAAATAAACTCCGTATAGCCTTAAATAAACATTTACCAGATTGGGAAGATGGTGGAATTAATTTACCGGATATTGATTTATATATTACCTCATCTGTTATTGAAAATAAAACACTATGGTTAAATAATTCATACACACCTATATGGAAACAAGCCAATGAGCAGATTTACATAGAAATCAATTATAATCACATACAAGACAACTTAACAGTAATATCATCACCCCTTATATGGATGTTAAAAGATTATTGTTTTAGGGAAAAGGAATAATATTAATAAATTGCCATCAAACTATATAAGATCTACACTTTCAGTGTTCAATACATATATAAACAAAATACCAAATATTAATTCTTGGATTTTTCTTATTTTCCCTGTAGCTTTTGCACAAATCCAACTCTTTGCTGATGACATACTATTAACTCTCTCAGATGCCAATGAGTCTTTGAATGCTCTATTTAACTCCATGAATAAATTTCAAAATATTTCAGGCTTAAAATTTAATGAAAACAAAACTAAAATTATGCCCTGTAATTGTAAAAAAAAAAATAATATACACAAAAGATTTTTCAAATATACAGTAACAGAAAGCAAATTATTATATCTGGGAATAAATCTACTCAATGAATTAACAGATTCTCTAATATTTAACTATAATAAAATACTAGACAAAATAGAACAAACAATTGGTTACTGGAATAAATATATCTTTTCAACAGCAGACAGATTATATCTTATTAAAATAATCATATTTCCCAAAATATTATACTTAATACAAATTTTTTCATTGCCACCTCCCAAATATATTATTCAAAGATACAATAAACTAATTTTAAATTTTCTATGGTTTCCAAATAAACTCCGTATAGCCTTAAATAAACATTTACCAGATTGGGAAGATGGTGGAATTAATTTACCGGATATTGATTTATATATTACCTCATCTGTTATTAAAAATATAACACTATGGTTAAATAATTCATACACACCTATATGGAAACAAGCCCATGAGCAGATTTACATAGAAATCAATTATAATCACATACAAGACAACTTAACAGTAATATCATCACCCCTTATATGGATGTTAAAAGATTATTTTTTTAGGGAAAAGGAATAATATTAATAAATTGCCATCAAACTATATAAGCTCTACACTTTCAGTGTTCAAAACATATATAAACAAAATACCAAATATTAATTCTTGGATTTTTTCTTATTTTCCCTATAGCTTTTACACCAAATATTCTAGATACATCCCAAATATCTAAAATAAATATACTTAAAGAAGAATCATTACTCTTTTGGCATCAACGTATAGAGAAAGGGAAAATTCTAACAAATGAACAGATAATTTATAACTATAATATAAATAAAGACAATTGGTTGTTTTTACAAAATCTAAGGCATCTTCTTATAAATAAAATACAACAAATGCAACCTTCAGTTAGACATGAAGCTCCAAAACTCATTGAATACCTTATTCTTATCACAAAACAGCCTTATCAGGGTACAGGTTATTTGTCTAATATCTATAAAATTGTCAAAAAACAAAAAACTATTATGAAAAATCATACTGGGATTATTATACTTTAATAAACAACCATCCTCCAATTTAAGAAGAAAAAAGTAATATTCTAAAATCTTCCAAATTTTCTACATTTTCAAAATACTGGCAATTATTCACTTGGAGATATCTACATAGAAGTTTCTATACACCACAGAGGTTAGCCAAAATGTATTCTATTGAAGATCAATGTTGGAGATGCCATACCAAGATAAAAGCAGATTGGCAGCATGTTTTTTAAGAATGTATATGTCTCAGTATGTACTGGAAATCCATTAACTATTTTTTTCAGACTGTTTATAATGATAATTTTCAATTAACAAAGTATTTAATGTTATTCAACTCTCCTATTCCAAACTGTGTACCAAAAAAATACACTAAAATCCTGTGGTCACTATTGTCAATTTCATGTAAAATCATAACTATACACTGGAAAAATGAGGCTTCTCCTACGTTCAAGGAATTTGAGAATTTAACAACAACAGTTGCTCACATGGAAATATTAACAGTGAAGAACAGAACTAAAAGATTTACTTCTTGCTATTACTCTTGGATGAAAGTACTGGAAATACTCAAAAAGATTGAAGAAGATATATCATCTTATGTTTCTAACTTTATATAACATAGAATTTCAATGTTATTTGCATAGACACCAATGTAAATAGTTATATAATGGTTTGAAGGTAGTAACGTTTTAGAATTGTAAATATGTGATTTATCTTTATTTTATGTAATGTTTCTTAAGACATCTTATTTGAAATAATAAAAAAAATATTTAGTAAAAAAAGAAGTATTTTGCCAGCCTGCATAACTAAATTGCAGTGAGGCAGGAATGATACATGAGCATCCACATTTCTGATGGGGAGAGTGCAACATTTTCAGTAAACCAAAATCTAATGGAAGATTAAACTAACTCAGGTGAGCTACAATTACTTATAAAATCAAGAACTAATTTTAACTCACTTCACCAAAGGAGATTTCATCTGAGCTGAAGGATTTATTCAAATGCTACTGATGGTGTCTGAGGGAAACCATGGGGCTTTAGATCTTATGTTGTACATTTGAGAGCATTTCTCCAACCTTTTCATCCATTTATTGGCATACACTTCACAAATAACAGAAAGAGGCAGTTAGAGACATGGTAAAAAAACCTCAACTGTACCAGACAGCAACAGCCAAAAGTATGATATAGCATAAGACTTTGGTTGAAGCAGTATTTTTATGTCTTCTCTGTCGGTCTTGCCAGGAAGAAATACTTAAAACACAGTAAAGCTTTAAGGTTGAAGATATTCCTGGAAACAAAACCCAAAGTTTTCACTGAAACTGATCTACTAACAATTCTGGGACATTGTGTCCCTTGGAATAATGCTTGACTAAAGCGTATGCTAACAGTGTCATTGTAGCCTAGTGACAATGAGTTTAACACACACACACACACACACACACACAAACACAAACACACACACACGCATGCACACACACGCACGCACACACACACACACACACACACACACACACACACACACACATGCACGCATGCACACACACACACACACACACACACACACACACACACACACACACACACACACACACACACACACACACACACACACACACACACACACACACACACACAATGCACTATATGTTACAACCTGAAAAAGAAAGCTGTAATAAAACAGTAGTCTCATCATTGCCTTCAGGGTGTGCTGTAGTTTCCTTTTTCCAGTCCATTCCCCCTCAGATATTTCACCTACAAACCCCTCCTGTCTGATGCTCTTTCAGTCAGCTGCCAATACCCTCTCCTCCCTCCTTCCCTCTCTCCGACTACTAATGCATCTCTCTACAGCCCCAGTATGCCTGCCAAATGCACAGGGAGATTCTGAGCTACATTCCCTCACAGCATACATCTGTATTAATAAAAAAGTACTTCTGCAGTGAAAGCTCAGCTTATCATTTACTCACAGAGACATATAATTAAAGCAGATACATTTGAACAAATAGAGTTTATAGCAAGTCATTAATTTAATCTGCCTTAACTAAAGATAGTAGGCAAACAAAGTGGCCAATAAAAATGTGAAACTATTTAAAATTAATGAATACTCTCAACAGTACACTAACATTTATATTCTAAAGTTTCCTTCTGGCCTAAGCCAGCTCCTTACCTCAGTTAAAGGCTGTATACTAGATGGGTGTCCACTGCCATCCTAACGCCTCCATACTTTCTTCAGTGTTCCAGTTCATGATTCACTTGCAATGTACACTGGGGGATGAAGTAGTCCCTGAGTCAGATAACTGCCTTTAATACTGACGCTGGACTATATCCCCCATATAAGCACTTTTTCAGTCCTTGGTGGCAATGACAGCAGACCTTCTGTGATGCTGAGTTATTTGTCAATATATTCTTACTCTTTGTTGGGCATGAATTGAACTGTAAAAGTGAACACTCCCGTAAAATACAGGAGACTTGGATGTAAACTAACATTTTTATCTTGGTACAGGCAACAATACTTAAAAAAATATGAGGTAAGGCCTCCTTGCATCCCCTAATATGAATGCCTATTGAATGATCATCGACAGGATGACACCTGTTTTTTTTTTTTTTTATACTTCATTTATTAACAAAGTAGCTGAACATCTACCAATTTATTTTACCACCGATGCAGTCTGCAATAATATGAAACAATAACATCACAACCAAACAAATTAAATACTCTGAATACCAAATAACATCATAAAAAGACCACTGGTATAATAAAGCAAAATTAAAACTTAAGAGGTGAGTTGCAAGGATAACAAAAAAAAAAACAATGAAGCAATATTCATTTAGAGCCACATTGGCAGGAAGATTAAAGACTGTTAAAAATTGCAAAAATCTGCACAGTTGAGAGGTATGTTTCCCACTATTCAGTAGAACCATCTTATATGTGTCGTTTCCCTTGCTGAATCACTTGCAGTATATAGACTATGACGGTATACAATATCTCAGTATAGTTTCCATGTCAGATAAAGTACAGTAAAAGAACTGAAATTATACAATGACTGGCCATTAATATTCAAAAATGAGCATTCTGACTGGTCAGCCCAACCAGTGTGCCTGTTGTAAATCCAAGAATATAGCAAAGGAAAAAGGTCCGGTCACTCTGATTTTTTTCCATTAGTATATCTTGTAATTTTTATTTTATTTTTGTTTCTTCTTTTTAACCAAAGCAGAAAATGTAAGACTGCAAATGAACGAGGGAGACAGCACAGAAAAACTAAAATGATAATCAGGTACATTCTGCAAAACTAAAGAAACTTTCCTGATTATCCTTTTATTTTGTCTGTCCAGACTCCCCCTAATGTAAAAAGTCTCCCGGTTTCCAAAAAAAAAAAAAAAAAAAAAAGAGATCTTCCTTTCTCTGTTGTTACCTTTGCACAGCACTGATGTACTGAATAAGCATGGGAACACAAGTCCCATACACATGCGCAGTACATCAGAACAAGACCCAGGATACCAGAAAAATGTGGAAGGGCATCACAGAGGCATTATACAAAGACATTATTTAAGAACATTTAAGTATTTTTTTGTTAAATAATGTCATTGTATAATAACAATAACCAACTCCGTGATATGGCATATTGAAGAATTACCCACTGTTGGCTTTATTTAATCACTTGGGCTTCACTCTTGTGATTAAACCATGCCAACCGTGTGTAAAACTTCAATATACCACATCAACGTCATCAGTTATTGCTTAATTATACCTTTTAGGTTCATCAAGAAGATTAAAGAATTTAAACGTCTGATTTATGAGAAAAGATTAAATCAAGGCTTTTTATGTTTGTAAAAATAAAAAAAAAAGATTAAGCCCAGAAATGAGAATTTAACAAAGCAAAACACTCATAAATGCCACAACTTTCTGAAATACGAAGGTACTATTACATAAACAAAGATGCAAGGGAAAATAAAGAAAACCTGTTTTAGCAGAAGAATTATGAACAGCTTGAAATGGTGCCAGAACGTATCTGACACTCTTCTTCTTTCGGCTTTTCCCGGTTAGTATCTAATACTCTAATATGTTTTAAACTTCAAACAGACAAATATATGGATAGCAGCAAATTCTGAATGTAAGAGGAAATTGTGGTGGACAGTAAGGCCCTTATTGATGCATGCACACCATCCTTGCCTGCTTCTCTTGTTTCTGATCATAAAGAGTTCTTGCACAGTCTGTCACTCTGGTTTCTTGTACAGGATGTGCACTATTGCATTGCTTTTTCCTAAATTGCACTTATCTTATTTCTTTACAAATATGAATGGCATAGGAATTGAGAAGCTTAGAGAAATATATCAGGAAGTGAGAAGCTTAGAAAATTGTATCTGAAATGAAAATATGAGGTGTTTGTTAGTAACAGTCAAAGCTCTAGGGCTGACAAACATCCATAATTACACATGTTCTGTATATATTCTCATCCTTTCTTGATTTTTGTCTCATATATTTTTTCTTTAATCTCTTTTAAAATTTGTGATTTTCTAGGGGAATCATACAACTTTAAGAAGAGCACATTTTCATGAATCCATATTCTTCATGGCTGAGACTACAAATTGCAGTCTAAAAAAACAAGTTGTTGAATCTGTGACAATATTGTGTCATTTTCCTGGAGGTGCTATAAAACGTGATATAATTGTATAGATGTAGGGGTGGGGATTTGGGTAAACAACCCCGTCCTGAAAAAAATATGATTCCATGTCTTTTCAATTTTTGCCTCTGCCGACCAATATTATATATATTATACATAACTTAGCATATTTTTGAGAGTTTGCTATCCTGCTCTTCAGGGAACGCATATCACTCTAGAACTGTTATTCTGTTAACCTTGTAAGTGAATGCAACAAATATTTAAAAAACAGTTTCTGATGTTGTATCAGCCCCTTCAGAAACAAGGCTGAGAACAAGTTTCATATATGTATGCAAAGCTGCCAATTCTCTGGGTATGCTACATGTTGTTTTTTAATAATATGATTATAATTTTGAGATATTGGTACTATTTAGTAAACTGTGGAAAATCACTGGAAATTATATGGATGCAGTGGAAACTAATAAATCACGTGGACTCTATTATTATTTATGGAAAGGTATTATGCCATTTTCATAATTTTTAACTGTAGCCAACAAGTAACAAAAGCATCTTGTAAACTAATGTGCAAGCATTTTACTACTAAAATAGTTTGTATATGTTATCTTGTACTAACAGTCAAAAAGCTAATACATTAAGTTTAGCTGAATTACAATTGGGAGGTCACTAGAAATGCACTTTATTCCAGATACATTCAGCTCCTACTTCTTATTCCCAATAACAATCCCATCAAAACACAGTATTCTTTCCTGCTTAATTATAAATATTAATAAAACAGAGCGTGAAAACTGAACTTTACCATCTTTAACGTTTTTTAGTTTTGTCACATTCTTTGCTTACTTTTGTCGATCTACTATTTTTATTTGCCCCACATTTAAGCTTACTAATTTTAAATTCACAGAATCCAGTCTGCTTGAGATGACGCATATTTCCTTATTGCCTACTGAATTTTTAAAATATAAGATTATAAGCCACCTTACTTTAAAACACTATAAATATTAATGCATCTGCTACCATCAAGTCCTGACCTTAACATGACAAATTTATGTCCATAGCACATATTATGTTGATTTGTCACACATCTAGTTACAGATTTTAGCAAAGAAAACACGTTATAAATTGTGCATATGTTAGTTTATGTATTCTAAGTATGCAGTGGACACATTATAATCATGCCCAGAAAAAAAGGAGGTTTTGAACGCTACCGCTTTGCCAGCGCTTTAATCCAAATTAACATAAATATCAAATGCAAAGGTCAAAGCTAGAATGTGCCGCAGCTAAATACATTTTTTTGCCATTGGTTTTTCCTAATTCTTACAGAGGGGTTACCATTCAGGCAGTATTTTTCTTATTGTAACAGCATTTTCTTTTTCTGACAAATTCTACCTCAGCTAGTCTACTATACCTAAGTACAATTCATTGTGATGCCACTGGCTCAGCTCAGTCACCACCTTAAAGCAGAATATAATGTTTTAATGTGAACATCTTTCTAGACATGAAATTAACTATTTGCTGACTCTTTGGGCCTGATGCTGAAAATTTCTTTTTAGATATATTTGTCTTCAGTTTGCCACCAAATTAGCAAAAATGACACCATGCCTCTTAACAAAATGTTTTTGAAAAGTTTGCTTATAAAAACTATCTCACAGTTTTGAGTAATCACTACTGGTTTGTCCAACTAAACTAAAATTTACGCAGGCCACTGTGATGTGTGCCTTGAAGTGAGTGAAAGAATATAGTTTTGTCTAGTCTGACCTGTTATTTATACCAGTTTCTAAGTTTGCCACCTTTTTGGTGTATCTTTATGCCTTACCTTCCAGGCTTTGTCTCTATTTAGCATAAACAGTTTAGTTTCTTTGTTGAGCCATGAAGCAGGGTTGATTTTGGTTCCTCTTATGGGAGCTAACTCATTAAGTATGTTAAAGAATGTGTTATTTAAATGGATAACAGGATTTTTTCTTCTGAGTATTCTAGTTGTACTGGGTGAGGTAGTTTATAAAGGTGTCATTGTTAAAACAAGAGAGTCAATGTACTTGCTTTAATACTGTATGCTTTGGGGCTTGATTAGTTTGTTTTGTAGTAAATGTGGGGAGATGGTAACTGATGTTGTGTGGGAGACAGCCAAAGGTGTTTATGTGTGAGGGTGAGTTGGTAATGATTCAGTCTAGTAGTGAGTGTTTGTTGCTGTGTTTGTCGATTCTGGTGGGTGAGGTGATTATAGAGTTTTAGGGGAGACAGTGTTTGCAAGTAAATAGTCTAAATTCACATCCCCATGTATAATAGTTTCTTTATTTACATTAGTGGAAGATCATAGAAAGATGTATTTGACAATGGAAATGTCGTTGCTTGCCCTGGGGGACTATATATGGCAGAAATGCAAATAATTTTCGGCTTGCTCAGGTGTAGGAGGGCAATGGATATTTCTGTGTTGGAATATTTGGGGTGACTCAGTGGGTAACTGGTGAAGTTTAGTTTGTTTTTAAAAAAGTATTGTAACCCCTCCAGCTTTTTTCTGTACTTTGTCATTTCCTATTATATTGTATCTTTTGGAAGGATTTCTTAATAGGTTCTTTGGTATATAGATGCATGTGAGATCACCAGGCTAATGGCTGAAAAGCTCTTACAAGCTTAGCCAGTTTTACTCAGATTTTACACAATTTTCTATTCCTAGTTGAAAGGGTTAGCAAGTTGGGTTTTGACTAATTTTTACTGACTGCCTCTGTCCACAAGGGACATGGGTGCCACACCAGGAGTGAATTTGCGATTTCCCATCCATTGGTGTAGACTGCACTTGAAGATAGTCAGGGAAGAGCTCTGCTTCATATGAATAGGAAGCCTATTCTAGAGGAGGGTCAATCTTTAGTGTTTTACTCATTCTGCTTGATGTCTGTGTTGTAGTTACAAGAATTAGATGACAGTATGCATTCCAAAGGCATGTGCAGACAAAAATGGAGGGGCATATGCAGTTTTCTGTACAATGAACTATGCCAGCCCATGCATCTCAAGTGCACCTCATTATGAGGAATGTTCCTCATTTTGAGTCCTAAAAAGTCCATGTTCCTCATTGTTCCACACTGAAAGGGTCTGTGATACATTCAGTATTAGGAGGTTTTTTGACTGATATCCATGGTAAATAATACTGAATCATATTCATCAAAAGAACCATTAATAAGCATGAAGTAACACATCTTAGCCATCCAATGAGCTTCCTGGTTGAATTTGTTACTAAGTATGGGCTCCACATTTTGCCAATTTGTTCTATATTATGAGAAGTACTGTGGTGCTGCGGTAGCATTGTCGCCTCATAGCAAGACATTGTCCCATTCGATTCTCAGCTAGAGCATCTTCTGTGTGGAGGCATACATGAATGGGGCATGCCTTCATTGAAGGTTGTGCATCAGGGCTGATAACCCGGTATGTAAAAATCCACTACCAATCATTAGCGGACCGGAGTTCCGCTGTTGCGACCCCTAACCGGGAAAAGCCGAAAGACACAAACAAACTGTTTCACATTTTGTAGATGAAAGGTTGAGAGGAACTACTTAGTCTTAGATGCCTGCATTCACATACAAGTGTTTAATGTGTTTGTTTCTTTTCCTGCATCATGAAAGTGGTTCTTACGAAAGCCAGGGCCTTTTTTGACTACTACGATTTAGTTAAACTAAACAGTGTCTTTAGTTAGTATGCTGCATACATTCCACATACTACTTGGTAAATAATTAAAAAGTTTACACTGGTGCACTTATGGCTCTTCTAAAGGATCAGTATGAACTTAATAATAAATCAGGAAGTAAAACAGTCAGTTGCTCTCGATGGTAAGGAAAAAAAGGAGAGGTGCAGGAAGATATACAAACCAAATGGGCAAACACTTCTTTGATGTTGTTTTTCTATTCATGGGTGTTCAAATGTCCTAGAAAATTGGATGTGTGTGCAAATGTCAAGAAAAAACATTTCTGTAATACAACTGCTCCACCTCTCTCATACACACATATCATAAAATATTTTTCTTGAATATCTGCAGAGAACATTTGTCTTATTATGAAAATGGGTAAAATGAAGCACCAAATAAAAAATACTTTTTTATTGTCTTATGCATGTAATGTAGAACATAGCATAAAAAATAAAGTCAGCACTATTACAATGGATACTAGTTACCACTAACTAAATGATGCTATCCCTATACACATTCTGCAGTGTGCTAGTTGGGTCTATATTAGAACATTAAAGCTTCAAAACTTTGAATGTTCTAATATCGAACCCTATGCAGCGAAAGTTGAAAATATCGAAGCAACAGAAAAACGAATTTTTTCTAGGGAAAGAATTTGGTTGTCCGTTTCTGTTGCTTTGGTATTTACAGCACTGTGGTGGAAAGTTACGGGTCAGGTTCAGGTAAGTGTGCGATTGAGTGCAGGTTAGGTTAGTTAAGGTTAGGGTGTGGGTTAGGTATGTCTGCGATTCTGGGGATGTGAGGGTTAGGGCGGGTTAGGTGAGTTAGGGTTAGGGAGCAGGTCAGGTAAGTGTGCGATTGTGTGGACGTGAGGGTTAGCGCGGGGTAGGTGAGTTAGGGTTAGGGCATGGGTGAGGTGAGTGTGCGATAGTGATGGACCTTATGGTTAGGGTTTGGGTTAATGTACGTGGATAGTTAGTGGTGTGTGTATAGTTTACTGTAGAGTTAGATGTAAGATTTTAGGTGTATGTGTGTGGATTGCTGTTTGTTTGGTGTGCTTGTGTTGTGTGTATGTGTTTTGGAACAGCAAATTTTTTCCCATTCTGTATGTTTGATGTTTTCAGCTTTCACTGAATAGGGTTCAGTATTAGAACATTCGAAGTTTTGAAACTTTGATGTTCTAATATAGACCCATGCTAGTTCACGCCCTTCAGCATTAATGATTTAGTATATAAGTACTACCATTCCTTATGTGGCAGATTGATATAGGAAAACATGTTTATTTGTCAAAATTAATCTTTTGTGCTGAGCAGCCAAGTGTTCCAGATTGTGCAGCATGCTCTGCATTTGTGATCGATTTAGCCCACTGTCTCTGCATTGAACAGCTGCGTCTCCACTTTGTGAATTTTGACTGGCTCATATATCGCAGTTATAGCCAATCGGCATTGCAGCATACGAGACCGTGAAGTAAGTTATTTCTTTAAGAAAATGGCAATGGTGACTACACTTGTACAATCACATTGCTGAAACCTTAAGTGCAAACAAGAAACCTCACTCTAAATGCAATAATCAAAGAGAAACGTTCTCAAGACTTAGCTGAGTGGATTGTCATCCATTACACTGAGAGAACTTCGGAAGTTCTATCAGGTACTTACACTAGTGGATTTAATTCCTTCTTCTGATAAAAGGATAACATTGTGTATTTACAGACCTAGTAATATAATAAAGCATCTGGACATCATGCAACTTTGTGCTTTTGTAGACCAATGTAGTGCCTGTACCACAGACTTATATTCTTTAGGCCTGAATAAATAATCTCAGAACTAATTGCTTTCTCTGAATATTGTACAGCCTAGACTTTAATTTGTTTTATACGCCTTAATAAGTGTCTTGTTGGCATAGCTCACTCTGATCCTTTCAAGAGTCTGCTCCACCCAGGTTTATTAACAATAGTATGTTTTCCTGATCCTAGAAGGCATACCTCACAACTTTCCAGATTTTTGACTTATATTTCCATTCTGTTTCTCATAAAATTTGCAGTTTTCTGGCAAATCACTGGCATGACATACCTCTCAACTGTCCAGACTTTCACAGACTGTCCAGATTTTTGCTTCATATTTTTGATCTGTTCCTTATAAAATTTGTAATTTTATTGATTTTTGTGGCAAAGCAGTGAGGATTTAATTCACTAAATAATGACAAGTATTTGAGTTTCAGACTTCATATCTTTCAGAAAATGCATGTTAGCACAAACCTTTTATTCTAGCAACTTTCTAATTTTATAAGAGCAGTATTTAAAATGTGTCCCTATTTTTGCAGCCTTGCCCCCCCCATTATTTTTGGCTTTTTCCAGATGTTTCATGCTAATAGGTTGAGAGCTATGGGATGATCTGAGGACTGACGTCACTAAATAATGACATACATTTGAGTTTCAGACTTCAGTTCCTTCAGAAAAATGTATGTTAAAGCAAGCCCTATTATTTATTTTTATACTTGTATTCTGCTTTTGAATGCATATTTAAACAAGAATGATACCACAGCTGTATCTTGTGAGTTACACAGAAATTAAATCGCCCATCCACCTTCCCACCCTAGTACTAATGTGTTTTTAAACTCCACAGTCTTTCAAGTTCCTCTTATGTTAATTTGACCACATATTTCTTCCCTCTCTTCTTTCATTAGCTATTGTGAATAAGCACAGAATTATCATTTTGTGAAATCACTCCCCTTCAGTTATTTAAATTTATTGGTCATCCCACTGTATTCTGTAAAACCAGACTAGAAAGTGACTACCACCTTCTAATTTGTCTTGCTCTTTTAAAATGAACGGCTCTCCACTTAGATTGCTAAAGCTTATGTTGTCCCCTCATTCACATCTAACTGTTTAAGATATTAATCCATTTTATCCATTTTACATTTAAAATATGCAGCATCTTTGCTGAGACCACCTATTATTGGAGAGCCTAGATCATTCTGCCTCTCAGTAGTCATCTTAGGATTAGTGCTTCTGCTTTTGCTCTGCTGACAGAAGAAGCATAGAAGCATTATTTTCTAGAGAGTGATGATCACCAGAAAGCCTGATAACTGTTTAATAGGTGCCTGTTTGGAATTTGTGCTTATATATTGCCCCTGATGAAAGAAGGAGCAGAGTGCATTGATTCCTGCCTATTTCTGATTGGTGATGGTGCTGCGGTAGCATTGTTGCCTCACAGTAAGACGCTGTCCGGTTTGATTCTCAGCTAGAGCATCTTCTGCGTGGAGACATGCGTGAATGGGCGTACCTTCGTTGAAGGTTGTGCATCAGGCCTGGCAAGCCGGTATGTAAAAATCAACTGCCAATCATTAGCGGACCGGAGTTCCGCTGTGGTGACCCATAACCGGGAAAAGCCGAAAGACACAACAAGTCAGTGTCTGTGTTGGGCACTCCTGATTGGTCTGGTTGCTATTTAAGGCATCTACCTGGAAAAGGCTACAACAAACCTATAGACCCTTGCATCATCTGGGACAAGACTGATGATCATCAAAGAGCCTATGGCCTACTTCTCATGTTGAGATTTGTGCTACTGTTTTGTGCCTGTGACAGAAGATGCAAAGGAGCATTGTGGCCTAGCAGTAGGAAGCTGGGGTTGCCACCTTTCATTGTGGCCAAAACCAGACCCCTTGCACCTCCCTTAACCCTCACTTAACCCCTCCCCTCTTCCCATTCACTTGCCACCCATTTTGTGATGTTACTATCATGTCAGGTGAGGAGGAATGCCCTCTTTTTCCATTTATGATGCTTTTTTCCTATAAATTTACTATGCTTTTCTGTAAAAAAGCATAGTAAATATGCCTGTTTAACAAACTCTGATAGTCTGCTGTTTTTCTGAAACAGAATACTGGATTTTATACAATGCTTTCAAAACTACCGGACAATCAGTTTGATTTCCAGATAGTCTGGAAAAAAATGGATAGGTGGCAATGCTACTTGAGGCTGTGAGGAGACCAGCACTATTAGTAGCCAGGCAGTAGTCAATCAGGCAAATCCTCTTTTTTCATCACTCTTGACAAACCTAATTCCTTCTCTTCAGTAAGTACTATTTGATTAGCTGCTGTCTAACGTAACTTCAGATTATCTTCCTAAGTACTTTAGCCATAAATCAGCAAAGTCTACTTATTAGTTTCTCTTCAAGTATTTGGTATTGCCCTGCAGAGACATAAACTTCTTAAACTGACATTTTTACTGTAAAAGTACCCTTGAAATTTCACGAATACCTAGTTGAACACAGGGTAACTAGTTTGGTGTGACAAACACTGTCCCCAGAGTTGTAAATCAAATACTCCTAACATTACTTTATATTCTCATTGTAGCCATCTAATCAATAAAAAGTGTCAGTTGCCATGAATATGAACTTTCCCACATCTCTTTTACCAGCTTGTTGGATATGGGCATCCTGAGGCAATGTAGAATATGCCTCATATTTACTGAAAACCAGCTAATTCTCAAACAAACTGATATGGCATGCATGGCAGATGTATTTATACAATGTCACTGGAGGCAAAGCTCTCACATAAAACCACTCCTAATGTCAATAAGGTTGTCAGTAGTACACATGCTGCACCCATCACACACAATTCAAAGCAAACACACAGACCCACATATGCTGAGGCACTTAAACGTTACTTTACTGAACCCCAAAGACCTTCAACATGAAGTACACATAACAAATACCCTCAGCAGACTTGAATTCACTCTTTTAAAACAACTCCCACGTCAACACCAGGAGTGGTCTACACCTCTCCACTCTCGGCTTTCAAATATTAGTTAAAACATTGTCCTCCCTCATAGCACCTTTTTTAGGCGATGGGTGGGAGGCTGTGTGATGATAGGAGGTACTGCCAGCCATGCCAGGAAAAATAGAGCAGTGGATTTGTAACATATGCCAGCACAGCTAGCTGGAATTTTGTAAATAATTATATGGCATTTGTATATCAAACTGATTTGTACAGATGCGTGTGCTGAAAATGTATTTGTGAGGTTGGATTGTGTTAAAAAGTATCACAACAGTGTGCCCTGCTGGAAGGAAAAGAAATGTACATGTATTATTGTAACTGAATTAAATGTATAAGTTGTAACAGCATATACTGGAAGTGAAGAGGTTAATCTTAATCCACCTGACTTTGCAAAATATATCTGAAATTCACTTACTTTATGGGTTAAGCCATAAGGATGTTATCCCACAGTTTTGAATGGAACCAGAGACGCAATGTCTGGGCTAGAGAATAGTTGGTCGTTCCTCTAGGAAGAGTGAAATGGTTTTATGGTTTTATGACTTCCAACAGCTGCATCACATCTGAGCAAAGTTCTGTCTGTGTGCATTGTAGCACATAGGTGCTAAACCCTGGTAGCTTATAATGATGGAGGATAGTGCTGGAAACCTTCAGATAACCAGATATGTGTGATGCCATTCTGTACAGAAATAATGTTTTAATATTAGAGGAGACTGAAGTCTCAGCTGCATTCTGTATTCTGTCCTGGATCTGACAACAAGGACCAGTCACCCATTTTGCCTTGCTCTAAGTAAGTAGGAACAGTAATTCTTTTAGTCAATCAGAAATAGATAGTGAGATTAGCTAAATACTGTTTTTCTATAACTTTGTGAAAATAGTGATTGTATCCATTTGTATTCCAAGTGCACATTCCTCTCCAATGTCAGTGGTGATGATTCAGGCTTCTTGATTACTGGCCTAGAGTACGGACATCACATATTGGTGAGCATTGGTGTGGATATTGAACTTCTCTAGCCTGAAAGCAGCTGTCACTAAAGTCATGCATTCTCTCAGCAGCCACATGGTGAACATTCAGAGTTTAATATCGCAACAGTTTTTATTTATTTTTTTGTTAGTTCAGTTTAGTCAGGGAGAGCTGTCAAAAATGTCAGCAGAGAATTAATGCAAGCTGACAAAGAACCATTTGGCCAAGGTTTGTGAAGCCAAAGGACTGGTGTATGCCAATCTGATTAAAGAGGAAGTGATTTCAGCCTTAGTCACAGCCACAACACAGACCAGCAACCAGGAGGATAACCAGTCTGCTGATGGGAATTTTGCAACCTTCAGAAACAGGACAGTTCAACTTTTCCTCAGAGGACTTAAAAATCTATCTGGAGTTAAAGAGACTTGAACTGGAGGCCAAACATATGGAATTAGAATCAAGAGAGAATGCAGCAGGCAAAGCAGATGAAATTAGAATCATGCAGAGAGACTGTGGCATTTGGAGAGTGAGAAATGTGAAGCAGAGTCAACATGGAAAGGAAATGCTGACTCTTCACCAGGGTCATGGAGGTCATGGGAAAGGGAATAACTGAACCCCAGAAGCAATAAAGATCAGTAAATTTCTTACACAATTTACAGAGGGTGATAATTTTGATAGTTTTATTCATATATTTGAAAGAGTATGAAAACAGTATAATGTTGACCAAAGGCTCTGGGTACAGTTCCTGACCCCCTTACTCAATGGTAAAGCTGTAACTGCTGTTTCTAGGGTTAAATGTTTTAAATGTAACCAGTGGGACCATATAGTATATAGATGTCCATGGAGGCAAGGTGGGGGAACCAGCAAGTGGGAATAACAGTATGCTAGTGGTAAGTTGTCTGAAAACAACAGGGGTACCAAGCTATCACAAGAGGTTTTACCCTATCTCAGTGGATGGAAAACAGCCCACTGCTAAGAAAGACACAGCCTCTCACATAATCATTGTGAAGCCTGCAGTGGTTAAAGAGGAACAGTACTTGCTTGGGCAGTCCAGTCCAGTCAGAGCTTTAGGAAGGAATCCATTCCAAATGCCTTTGGCTATGGTTCATGTTGACTGGGAAAGTGGGAAAGGAAGCAAGCAATTAGGTGAGTTTGAGGAGATCCCTGCAGATGTCTTGATAGGGAATGATTTTGATAATGCAGTATCTTGTATGCATGCAGTTACACACAGTCAGTCTTGGAGACAGACATGTAGGTCTGGTAGCCTGGGAGAGACTCAGACAAACCTCAGACCTGAAGCCAGGGCTGGTTGGCTGGCTATTTCAGGGAGGGAGCTACCCTGTAGTAGTGAGCCTGAAGGTGAGTCACAGTTGCTGGTAGGTACTGATGTTTAACTGGACAGAGTGACTGAAAGAGCAGAGATGAGTGGTAGTACCCAGGCTGACAGTGAGGCACCACTGTCAGAGGATACCAGACTTCCTGTGGAAGGGAAGCTGGAAAGAGCATGAAAAGCAGAGCTGAGACAGGCTCAGTTCTCAGACCCTACACTAAGAGGCTTGAGGGAGGTAGCTAGGGAGGCATCTGATTCTTAAGGAAAAGGGGAGTCTGTATACTGGAACAAAGGGTTACTGTATAGAGAGTGGGCTTCTGAGGGAGGGCTAGAGGGTGAGGTAAAACAGCAGTTGGTAGTGCCTAGAGCATACCATATGGCACTTCTAGCCATAGCCCATGACATTCCTTTTGCAGGTCATATGGGCATAAAGTGTACCAAGAGACATATTATGCAGAACTTTTATTGGCCTGGCATTGCAAGGGATTTAACAGGGTACTGCAGGACCTGTGAGCAGTGCAAAAAAATAGGCAAGGCAGGAGACAAGGTCAAAGCTCCTTTGATGCCTTTGCCTGTGATTGAGGAGCCATTTCAGAGGACAGCTTTGGATAATGGGGGCCTATGAGTAATCCAAGTTCCATGGGTAAGAAGTATATCCTAGTAGTAGCTGATTATTGTACCAATACCCTGAGGCATTGGATCTGTCCTACATTGAAGCAGAAAAGATGGCAAATGCTTTGCTAGAAATTTTCAGCAGGGTAAGTTTCCCAAGAGAAATACTGACTGACAGAGGTACCAATTTCATGTCAGACCTGCTGGCTTGTGTGAGAAGCACTGTGGAGTGAAGCACCTAAAGACCACACCCCACCATCCCCAGATTAATGGTCTTATGAAAAGGTTAAACTCTACACTAAAAACCATGCTACAGTCATTTGCAGACCAGTTTAAGAGGGAGTGAGATAAATATTTGCCCCATCTGTTGTTTGCATACAGAGAGGTGCCCCAAGAATCCAGAGGTTTTTCACACTTTGAGTTGCTGTATGGACATAGGGAAGGGGGCCTTTACATTTGATTTCTGAGGAGTGGGAGGGGTAGTGTGAATCCCACAAGGAGTCTGTAAGGGCATATGTTCTAAACCTCAGGACAAGGCTCAGGGAGCTCTTGGGCTTGGCCCAGGAGAACCTGGCAGGAGCCCAATAGAAGAAAGAGGTCTGGTATGACAGGAATGCTCAAGCCAGAGAGTATGCTGTGGGGCAGCAGGTGATGGTTCTCATTCCTGTCAGGCACAATAAGCTGCAGGCAGTTTGGTAGGGACCCTTCAAAGTGGTATGGAAAGTCAGTGATATTAACTACATGGCAGAACTGCTAAGCAGGAGGCAGAGGCACAATTTGTAACATGTTAATATGATGAAACCTTACTATGATAAGGAGGCCCTGATGCCAAGTATTTGCAGTAGTAGGCACGAGGAATCTGAGAGGGATCTATGGTTACAGGGAGCCAGCCAGCAAAATCCCAAGTTACTATCGTGGAGCCTAGGGTTGCAGGCATATGAAATGACCATGCAGCACTGTAGTGGGGTTAGCAATGCTAAGGCAAATGGAATCTAAAGACAGGGCATGGGGTAATGTATTCCAAGATAGGCTCACTCATCATAAGCAATGTTTCTCAATGGGCACTTGAAAAACTAGCTTGAGTTTTCAAAGTGGGGAGATGTGTGATGATAGGAGGTAATGCCAGCCTTGCCAGGAGAAATAGGGCAGTGGATTTGTAACATATGCCAGCACAGCTGGCTGGAATTTTGTAAATAAATATATGTCATTTTTATTTCAACTTGATTTGTATAGATGCTTGTGCTGAAAATATATTTGTATCAACAGTGCACCCTGCTGGAAGGGAAAAGAAATGTACATGTATTATTGTAACTGAATTAAATGTATACGTTGTAACAAGTGAAGATGTTAATGTTAATGCATCTGACTTTGCAAAATATATATGAAATCCAATTACTTTATGGGTTAAGCCATAAAGATGTTAAACCACATTTTTGAATGGAGCCAGAGACCCAGTGTCTGAGCCAGAGAGAATAGTTGGTAGCTCCTGCAGGAACAGTGAAATGGGTTTATGACATCCAGCAGCTGTGCCGCATCTGAGCAAAACTTTGTGTGTATTGTAGCACATAGGTGCTAAACCCTGGTAGTTTCTAATGATGGGGAATAGTGCAGGAAACAGTCAGATGACCAGATATGTCATTCTTTACAGAAATAATGTTTTAATATTAGAGGAGACTGACATTTCAGCTGCATTTTGTATTCTGTCTTGGATCTAACTACAAGGACCACTCACCCATCTTGCCTTGCTCTATTCAGTCAGTAGGAACAGTAATACTTTTAGCCAATCAGGAATAGATAGTGAGATTAGTGAAATACTGTTTTTCTATAACTGTGTAAAACTTTCCATCTGTGTTGTTTTTAATATTCCCTGTGACAGAAACTCTGGTGTTTACTGCAAATATATATTTAGTATTTTCTTGTTCTTTTGTTCTTTATTATTAAATATATTTAAAATTTTCATTATGGCTGGTCCTTTTAAGAAAATATTTAAGCTTAGAAAATATTTGCACATATTTATTTGGTGATAAATCTGGCCACTCCTGAAAGCCTTGCTGTTTTGTCAACATTACCATTTGTATTAATATTAATTTCACTCAGTATAATTGGGTAACCTTGTAAGAACCTTAAAGTAGCTGGCAGGGGTTCTGTTGGCAGTGATAACTACCTTATAGTCTGGCCAGAAGGGGGCAGAGTAGGTGAATCTCTGTCAGCTTTTCACAGGTGTGTGTGTGTATGTGTGTGTGTGTGTGTGTGTGTGTGTGTGTGTGTGTGTGTGTGTGTGTGTGTGTGCAAATCAAATCTCAATGCCTGTGTGTCAGCTGCTTGGAGCAGGGACACAAAGCACTGGTTTTACAGAAAGGATGAGGCAGGACTTAGCTTGGAACACCAGCTAAGGACTCAACTCTAAGCTGTGCCAGTGGGGAGTCTTACCGGGGGTCTGGAAAGATATACAGAAGAACCAACCTGTGGACTGAGCATGTTCCCTGTGTGTTCTTAAATGAAACTGTGCTTGATTCAGAGAGGTCTGCATCTGAAAATACTGAGTGTATCCATTTGTATTCCAGGTGTATGTCCCTATCCAATGTCAGTGGTGAGGATTCAGGCTCCTTGATTACTGGCTCAACATGGGGACATCACAGGTTGGCATATTGGTTAAGATGTTTACCTTACAGACACAGGGTGCAGGGTTTGATTCTCCCATGGGGTAATTTGCTAGGCTTAAAATGGCCCACAAGTGCAGTTAGCCTAGTACTAATCTAGGAACCTATGAACACATACAAACACATCTAATGAAGCCTCTACTTCTACGCCCATAAGGCAAGCCCCCACTCAATCTAACATTCTGGTCATAGGAGACTCCATTGTGTGACAAACTGATGTTCCTCTCACCAGGCTGAATAAGAAGAAAGTCACAGTCAGTAGCTTATCAGGGGCTAGGATCCAGTGCATTACGCATGCACTCAGGTCATTGAACCATAAGTACCAGTATGACTTATTCATAGTCCAAGTGGGTGTAAATGACCTGAGATGTACCTCCCTAGACTATATGAAACGAGAGACACCAGGGACCTCTTGGAATATGTATCCCGGTCTGGTATTAGCGTAGCACTGAGCGATATTTTCCCTTCTCCAAAGATGCTGCAAAGATATGAACAGAAGATGACTGACTTTAATAATTGGCTGAGTTTCTAGTGTCATTCTAAGGAGATGAAATATTTGCCAGCATGGAAGGAGATGGTCAACAGACAACACTGCTTTGCCATGAAAGGTCTGCACCTCTTCCCTCTAGGCCTCTGAATATTATTTAAAACATTGTCATCCATCATAGTGCCTTTTTAGGCAATGCCAACTGAAACTACTTCTGACATAGCAAATCAACCAAGAAAATCTAAAGGCGTTACTGCTCAATGCCAGAAGTCTAAACAAAAAACTCCACTCCCTACAAGCTCTCCTCACATTAAACAATGCTGATGTCTGCGCAGTCACTGAAACATGGTTTCAAGTCACAGAGAGCACACTGGCAGTGCAAGACTATAATGCCTTCCACAAATTTTGACCACCTACTACACAGACAGGTAATAAAGGTGGAGGTGTCTCAGTTTTACATACAAAATATATTCCACAAGGCTGGTCAAACAGAATAATACACTTGAGCTTCTTTGAGTTCAAATCACCATAGGCAAAATCCCATACCACTCCCTTGCAAGCTATAAGTCCACCTCTATGACCCAGGAAACCCATAACATGTATTTAAACTTATTGGAAACACCAAACATCCAACCCAACACTATATTCATGGATAACTTTAATTACCCCACTATTAACTGGGAATCATATATGAAACAGAATGTGCAGGCACAGAGATTCCTGGATTTTGTAAACACAAACTCCCTTGACTAGATTGTCAATACACAGACCAGCGGTACAAACATAATGAATCCGTTCCTCACTAACATGAGGGAGTGCTGCACACCTCCTAGCATAATGTCTTCTCTAGTAAGGTCAGACCATAAAATGGTCTCCTTTGAAGTAAAAATAAAACCTTGAACCGCAGCTAACCCTAGAATGTTCAAGATCTACTCTAAGGCTAACTTCTGACTATTAAGTAATAACCCATCAAAATTTCAAGCTCCCATAAACCCTGAGAACACTGCTGCCTATGTGGAACTGTTCACAGAAACCCTATATAAACATGTTAATAGCTGCACAGAGGCAGCAGTATCCACCAGGAAGAAGTACAGAACTAACTCAAAAAAACAGCCACTTGGGTAGAATCACAACATAGGCTGTATAACACAGGGAAGAAAATCATAGCATAAATTAAAAGGTGTAGGATAAAATCACTCTCATCTAATTAAACAAACAACTCAGAAGACAAATAATGTCCAACAAATCAAATTTGAGGGAAATTTGGCTTTCTTGGCCAAGGACAACAACAAGGTGTTCTTTCCTTATAACTTTACCTCTTTCTCTCCCTCAACTGCCCCTGAGGAAATACCATCAAATGGAGCTCTCACTAGTACCGCTAGGGAATAGGTCCTCAATGCTATCTCTAAGGCCAAGAACACTGCATCAATGAGCCCAGGCAATATCCCAGGATGCCTTCTAGATGGCATGAAACATGACCTATCAAGCTCTCTGGAAATGCGATTTACCTGCATCCTCCAAACAGGCTGTGTGCCTCATGAATGATGAGCCGCAACAGCCATCCCTCTGCACTAAAGCAGGCCATCTATAGACCCTGGAGACTATAGACTTATATGTCTCACTAGTATCATATGCAAAGCCATAGAAACAATTATCATGGAACTGATCAGTAATGATATAGGAAACCCCAAGACACTGGACACAACTCAATTTGGTTTCATCAACAGCAGGTCATGCCTACTCAACCTGGTGGACTTCTTTGAGAAGATCATCAAAGCAATGGATGAGAGAAAAATGGTTCACACTGCCTACCTTAACCTGGCCAAGGCATTTGACACAATATCCCACTCAGGCATTGCTGACAAACTCAGGAGGTTAGGTATAAATCCTTATGTCACCCAGTGGATAGCCGGTTGGCTCACAGACAGGATACAGGAAGTTCAAATTGCAAATTCCACTACTATAAAGAGAACAATGACAAGTGGAGTCCCTCATGGATAGGTTTTAGGATGTCTCTTTTTTGGTATTTACTTCTCTAAAGTCAAGCCCAATGTCACTGGCCTTTGGCTGACACAATTTGCAGAAGTTGCTCACTAAAAGTATACAAGGCGTAAGTAATATGTCCTATGCAGACCACCTCAAGGCCCCATCCCTTTATTCTGTCTCCTACAGCTTTTTGAGGACAGATCTATGCCTGGCATACAGGGCATTGTCAGACCCCACTCTGAGGGCCCTCATACATATCTGCAAAACAAACAGCACCAGAATTACCCATTCTAAAGACTTAAACCTTGCATGTCTTATAAATAGGACCTACTGGAGAGACAGGTATGCATTCCAGAGACTACTCTGTCTCAAGAATAGGCTCCCCATTCAAGTGAAACAGAGTTCTTCCATAACTAAATTTAAATGTAATTTGGACAATTGGATGGGGAACATGAAATTCACCTTCAGTTTGGCACCTATGTCTCTAATGGACACAGGCGGCCTGACAATGGTTCATTTCCCAGCCCCCTGCATGTAAATGTTTAATCTCCCAAGCCCATGATTTCACTTATCTAGTGCACCAGCACTTGTCAGAGATTTGCGATGCATGCATGGCTAGGGTTAATAAGGCTCCTGTGGTCGCATTAGCCTGTTACACACCTACAAACCTATATTTATATGTATGTATATATATATATACATATATATATATATATATATATATATATATATATATATATATATATATATATATATATATATATAAAACATGCAAACACACACACACACACACACACACAAACACACACACACACACACACACACACACACACACACACACACACACACACACACATAATATAAATATGATTATATTTAACTACATCGCTATTTCAAATCATCAACAAGAAAAAACTTCAAAAGCTTTTTTGTAGGGGAGCAAGCCCCCCTGCACCCCCACACCCCCTAACATAAATATGCTAATTGCACAGTCACACAATCACAGAGAAACAAGAATCACTGCTGGTGGACATACCTAAACATCTAGAGATGGTGGCAGTACATCATGATAAAAAATACTGATCAACACTAATTTGCATTGTTATTCCTATCCTCCAAAACCATGCCAGTTGTCATTTACTATTCCATTGCACACTTTTCAATGTAAGGAGTGTTGACCAAATGTAGCATCAATAAAATGAGTTTTAAATGAAATGAACCCCCCTTTTTCTTTGTTCATAGGGTCGTAGGTTGGTACTAGGCTATCGGCCCTAGGGCCTATACAAGCCTAGTCATAACAGTTCCCTGGCTATTTCTTCCCACACTATTTACTTCCTGGACCCCTGTCTAGCAGGGAAACTGACATGATCCCCGGGGTGAATATTCCTTTCTCCCATCCAATCGTCAATGTTCCTTTTAAAGAGGGCCAAAGAGGTGCTCTGCTTGACATGTATGGGCAGTCTACTCCACAGTCTGGGGAGTCTTTGGGTAAGGAACCTATCCCTCCAGCATGTTTTGTTTATTGTGATGACAAGGTTTAGATCCCTGGAGTGTGTGGCTCTGAGGGATTGGGATTTCTTTAAGTGTAGCATGTCCAACAGCTCTGGGTTTGACATGGCCTTGTATGTTAAGTAGAGATCGCCTCTGAGTAGATGATATGCGACAGAGTATAGCTGGAGTTTTTTAAGGTGGTCAGCATAGGGCATCTGCTTTAGGCCTGTGATTCTTTTAGTGAGGTATTTCTGCAGTCTTTCGAGTTGTTGCAGGTGTCTTGAGACGTACATACCAAATGGGGTGTTGTATTCTATAATGGGTCTAATGAGGGATGATTACAGTGGGACAATGACCTCCTATTTTCTGGATGAAAAGCCCTTAGTGATGAGGTGTGTCACATAGTAAGATTTCCTGACTGTTGTGGCAATGTGGTTATCGAAGGTGTGCCCACTGTCCACCTGTGTCGCTAAGTCTCGTATCACACCTTTGGTGTTTACTGTACTGCCACCTATGTGGTAATTCATGGGTACATGTTTTTTCCCAAAGGGGATAACTATGCATTTCTTGGCATTGGGCTTGAGCCTGTGGCTCTGAGGGATTGGGATTGTCAGTGAAGTGAACTAACAAACAAATGAATGGAATGCATATCAATATAAAAAAAAAAATATATATATATATATATATATATATTCATATGAGATCTGTACAGATCCCCGAATGCACTTTCCACCGAAGCAGAAATCACCGTGCATACTTAACTGAAAGTGCTGTTAACCGAAGCAGCATTTTCAGATAAATATGATAATTGTGCCGGTCGTACTACGGTGTGGATAAGGGAAAATTCCCTTTTCCCCACTGTAGTGCGACCTCGGAGTGAGAATATTCAAATAGGGGGGGTGCAGCCTCCTGCATAGAAGTAGGTTTAATGTTGTGTTTTTTTGATTTTTAAACATACTTTTCTGTATGCGCTTTTTCGGTGAAAGCGCTTTTGGTAAAGTATGTTCGATGATAATGGATTCGGACTTTTGACCTAGCTCCATATATATATATATATATATACATATATATATATATATATATATATATATATATATATATATATATATATATATATATATATATATACATATACATATATATATATATTATACATGCTTCAATGTATAAAAAAACAAATCAGAAACTAGGTCCGCTATATCGGAACAAAAAATTCCTATCCCCTGAATCTAGACTTACCCTGGGCCAGGCAATCCTCCTCCCCTTTCTTTTATATGCTGCCCCAATTCTTACCAATATCCAGGCCTCCACTCTAAACAAACTGCAACAGAATTACCATAAAATAGCCAGATTCATTACTAACTCCCCATACAACTCACACCACTGCATTTCTTTAAACTCTCTTCAATGGCTTGAACTTCCCAAGTTTCTGCTATCTTATCAATTTCATATGCTACACTCTATTCTTTATAAATCCTCTGTCTGTCCATCTCTATCTTCCTTAGTCTCCATTTACATCCCATCCCGGACCCCCCATACTTCTAACCAAC